>NC_086451.1:6145179-6367679 GCF_028390025.1 Pseudophryne corroboree
TGCCCAGAGATCCATGCAGGGTGATACAGCAGGTAGGTGACACTGGGTTATGAGGGGCGGTCAGTGGGGTGTCCAGAGATCCATGCAGGGTGATACAGCAGGTAGTGACACTGGGTTATGAGGGGCGGTCAGTGGGGTGTCCAGAGATCCATGCAGGGTGATACAGCAGGTAGGTGACACTGGGTTATGAGGGGCGGTCAGTGGGGTGTCCAGAGATCCATGCAGGGTGATACAGCAGGTAGGTGACACTGGGTTATGAGGGGCGGTCAGTGGGGTGTCCAGAGATCCATGCAGGGTGATACAGCAGGTAGGTGACACTGGGTTATGAGGGGCGGTCAGTGGGGTGTCCACAGATCCATGCAGGGTGATACAGCAGGTAGTGACACTGGGTTATGAGGGGTGGTCAGTGGGGTGACCAGAGATCCATGCAGGGTGATACAGCAGGTAGGTGACACTGGGTTATGAAGGGTGGTCAGTGGGGTGTCCAGAGATCCATGCAGGGTGATACAGCAGGTAGGTGACACTAGGTTATGAGGGGTGGTCAGTGGGGTGTCCAGAGATCCATGCAGGGTGATACAGCAGGTAGGTGACACTGGGTTATGAGGGGTGGTCAGTGGAGTGTCCAGAGATCCATGCAGGGTGATACAGCAGGTAGGTGACACTGGGTTATGAGGGGTGGTCAGTGGGGTGACCAGAGATCCATGCAGGGTGATACAGCAGGTAGGTGACACTGGGTTATGAGGGGTGGTCAGTGGGGTGTCCAGAGATCCATGCAGGGTGATACAGCAGGTAGGTGACACTGGGTTATGAGGGGCGGTCAGTGGGGTGCCCAGAGATCCATGCAGGGTGATACAGCAGGTAGGTGACACTGGGTTATGAGGGGCGGTCAGTGGGGTGTCCAGAGATCCATGCAGGGTGATACAGCAGGTAGGTGACATGATACAGCAGGTAGGTGACACTGGGTTATGAGGGGCGGTCAGTGGGGTGTCCAGAGATCCATGCAGGGTGATACAGCAGGTAGGTGACATGATACAGCAGGTAGGTGACACTGGGTTATGAGGGGTGGTCAGTGGGGTGTCCAGAGATCCATGCAGGGTGATACAGCAGGTAGGTGACACTGGGTTATGAGGGGTGGTCAGTGGGGTGTCCAGAGATCCATGCAGGGTGATACAGCAGGTAGGTGACACTGGGTTATGAGGGGCGGTCAGTGGGGTGTCCAGAGATCCATGCAGGGTGATACAGCAGGTAGGTGACACTGGGTTATGAGGGGCGGTCAGTGGAGTGTCCAGAGATCCATGCAGGGTGATACAGCAGGTAGGTGACACTGGGTTATGAGGGGTGGTCAGTGGGGTGTCCAGAGATCCATGCAGGGTGATACAGCAGGTAGGTGACACTGGGTTATGAGGGGCGGTCAGTGGGGTGTCCAGAGATCCATGCAGGGTGATACAGCAGGTAGGTGACATGATACAGCAGGTAGGTGACACTGGGTTATGAGGGGCGGTCAGTGGGGTGTCCAGAGATCCATGCAGGGTGATACAGCAGGTAGGTGACACTGGGTTATGAGGGGTGGTCAGTGGGGTGTCCAGAGATCCATGCAGGGTGATACAGCAGGTAGGTGACACTGGGTTATGAGGGGTGGTCAGTGGGGTGTCCAGAGATCCATGCAGGGTGATACAGCAGGTAGGTAACACTGGGTTATGAGGGGCGGTCAGTGGGGTGCCCAGAGATCCATGCAGGGTGATACAGCAGGTAGGTGACACTGGGTTATGAGGGGCGGTCAGTGGGGTGCCCAGAGATCCATGCAGGGTGATACAGCAGGTAGGTGACACTGGGTTATGAGGGGCGGTCAGTGGGGTGCCCAGAGATCCATGCAGGGTGATACAGCAGGTAGGTGACACTGGGTTATGAGGGGCAGTCAGAAGGTAGGTTATACTCCGTGCTACAGCTGTACAGCAGGAATAGATGTCTCCGCACACATATATACATGTATGATCATTCTGTATCCATAGTAAGAACACATGTAATACGGCACATAACACGATTCAGCGTATACACAGTGCAAAGCATCACCCGCGACCACCAGCGTCTCACCTGTAAAGAGTGGAAGACCCCGCTTGCTAGGTGAGGTCCAGCTTCCAATGCATGAGGGAGACGCTTCTTCTCCAATCTGTGGGGACCAGAGCTGTCTCCTCAGTGGGGGGTGCACAGGTGACGTCTGCAGGGGGAGCGGATCAGAGTCGGGGTGCAGGGTCCATCCTGCAATGGGAAGAAAGGTGCTCTCCTGATTTCTGCCAGCTACAGGGGTGCTCTCCTTATTTCTACCAGTTATAGGGGTGTTGTCCTCATATTTGTCAGTTGTAGGGGTACTGTCCTGATTTCTGCCAGCTACCGGGGTGCACTTCTCACTTCTGCCAGCTATAGGGGTACTGTCCTCATATTTGTCAGTTACAGGGGTGCTGTCCCAATATCTATCAGTTACAGGGGTGCTGTCCCAATATCTATCAGTCGCAGGGGTGCTGTCCCGATATCTATCAGTCGCAGGGGTGCTGTCCCGATATCGGTCAGTCGCAGGGGTGCTGTCTCGATATCGGTCAGTCGCAGGGGTGCTGTCTCGATATCGGTCAGTCGCAGGGGTGCTGTCTCGATATCGGTCAGTCGCAGGGGTGCTGTCTCGATATCGGTCAGTTGCAGGGGTGCTGTCCCGATATCGGTCAGTCACAGGGGTGCTGTCCCGATATCGGCCAGTCACAGGGGTGCTGTCCCGATATCGGCCAGTTACAGGGGTGCTGTCCCGATATCGGCCAGTTACAGGGGTGCTGTCCCGATATCGGCCAGTTACAGGGGTACTGCCCTGATATCGGTCAGTTACACGAGTGCTGCACGGTCAGTTACAGGGGTGCTGTCCCGATAGCGGTCCATTACAGGGGTGCTGCCCCAATATCGGTCAGTTACAAGGGTGCTGCCTTGATATCGGTCAGATACAGGGGTGCTGTCCCGATATCGGTCAGTTAAAGGGGTGTTGCCAGATATCGGTCGACTAAAGGGGTGCTGCCTGATATTGGTCAGTTACAGGGGTGCTGTCCCGATATTGGTCAGCTACAGGGGTGCTGTCCCGATATCAGTCAGTTACAGGGGTGCTGTCCCGATATCAGTCAGTTACAGGGGTGCTGTCCCAATTTCGGTCAGTTACAGGGGTGCTGTCCCGATATCAGTCAGTTACAGGGGTGCTGTCCCGATATCGGTCAGTTACAGGGGTGCTGTCCCGATTTCGGTCAGTTACAGGGGTGCTGTCCCGATATCAGTCAGTTACAGGGGTGCTGTCCCGATATCAGTCAGTTACAGGGGTGGCTGCCTGATTTCAGAGCGGATGTTTGGAGTTGTGCCCATTTATGCGGTGATCTCCTGATTCTAGCAAGGTACTGGAGAATGGGGCTGTAGTCCTGTCTCACAGTGAGGTACGGTGAGGTGCTGGGCTCCTATCCTGCCTGCAGTGAGGTACTGGGCACCTTTCCTGCCTGCAGCGAGGTGCTGGGTTCCTTTCCTGCCTGCAGTGAGGTGCTGGGTTCCTTTCCTGCCTGCAGCGAGGTGCTGGGTTCCTTTCCTGCCTGCAGCGAGGTGCTGGGTTCCTTTCCTGCCTGCAGCGAGGTACAGTGAGGTGCTGGGTTCCTTTCCTGCCTGCAGTGAGGTGCTGGGTTCCTTTCCTGCCTGCAGCGAGGTGCTGGGTTCCTTTCCTGCCTGCAGCGAGGTACAGTGAGGTGATGGGTTCCTTTCCTGTCTGCAGCGAGGTTCTGGGCTCCTGTCCTGCCTCGCAATGAGGTACAGTAAGGTCCTGGGCTCCTGTCCTGCCTTCAGTGAGGTACTGGGGTCCTTGTATTGCCTGTAATGAGGTGCTAGGCTCCTCCTACCTCGCAGTGAGGTATAGTGAGGTGCTGGACTCCTGACCTGCCTGCAGACAGGTATAGTGAGGTACTGGGCTCCTTGTCTTGCCTGCAATGAGGTGCTGATCCCGTGCCTTGCAGTGAGGTGCAGGGCTCCTGCCTCGCAGTGAGGTACAGTGAGGTGCCGACTCGCACGAGGATCAGTGTTGCCAACTGTAAAATAATAAAGCAGCGAGTGATGAGGGAAAAACAAGCGCAGCCCCAGCAGCGTCCTCCTCACTCCTCTTCTCCCCTCACACAGCAGCCTGGATCCCCTCACTCCTCCCTCCATCCCGGCTCCACACCGTCCAATCCATGTCCTCCACCATGAGCCCAGAGCCTCCCTCACTTCCTCATCACTGTAACTCCTTCATACCCAGGCAGGGCTCCATAGTAACACCGGACAGTGCAATGCACAGCTCCCAACATGGCCCCTCCAGGAGGAACACAGCGCTCCTGCTCTTCCCTCTTACTGTATGACTGCCGACACCTGTGCTGCTGACACACCTTTCTTATCCATACCTCCCAACATGGCCCCCTCCAGGAGGAACACAGCGCTCCTGCTCTTCCCTCTTACTGTATGACTGCCGACACCTGTGCTGACACACCTTTCTTATCCATACCTCCCAACATGGCCCCCTCCAGGAGGAACACAGCTCTCCTGCTCTTCCCTCCTAATGTATGACTGCCGACACCTGTGCTGCTAACACACCTTTCTTATCCATACCTCCCAACATGGCCCCCTCCAGGAGGAACACAGCGCTCCTGCACTTCCCTCTTACTGTATGACTGCCGACACCTGTGCTGACACACCTTTCTTATCCATACCTCCTAACATGGCCCTCTCCAGGAGGAACACAGCACCACTGCTCTTCCCTCTTACTGTATGACTGCCGACACCTGTGCTGACACACCTTTCTTATCCATACCTCCCAACATGGCCCCCTCCAGGAGGAACACAGTGCTCCTGCTCTTCCCTCCTAATGTATGACTGCCGACACCTGTGCTGACACACCTTTCTTATCCATACCTCCCAACATGGCCCCCTCCAGGAGGAACACAGTGCTCCTGCTCTTCCCTCCTAATGTATGACTGCCGACACCTGTGCTGACACACCTTTCTTATCCATACCTCCCAACATGGCCCCCTCCAGGAGGAACACAGCGCTCCTGCTCTTCCCTCTTACTGTATGCCTGCCGACAGCTGTGCTGACACACCTTTCTTATCCATACCTCCTAACATGGCCCTCTCCAGGAGGAACACAGCACCACTGCTCTTCCCTCTTACTGTATGACTGCCGACACCTGTGCTGACACACCTTTCTTATCCATACCTCCCAACATGGCCCCCTCCAGGAGGAACACAGTGCTCCTGCTCTTCCCTCCTAATGTATGACTGCCGACACATGTGCTGACACACCTTTCTTATCCATACCTCCCAACATGGCCCCCTCCAGGAGGAACACAGCGCTCCTGCTCTTCCCTCTTACTGTATGACTGCCGACACCTGTGCTGCTGACACACCTTTCTTATCCATACCTCCTAACATGGCCCCCTCCAGGAGGAACACAGCACTCCTGCTCTTCCCTCTTACTGTATGACTGCTGACACACCTTTCTTATCCATACCTCCCAACATGGCCCCCTCCAGGAGGAACACAGCGCTCCTGCTCTTCCCTCTTACTGTATGACTGCCGACACCTGTGCTGACACACCTTTCTTATCCATACCTCCCAACATGGCCCCCTCCAGGAGGAACACAGCTCTCCTGCTCTTCCCTCCTAATGTATGACTGCCGACACCTGTGCTGCTAACACACCTTTCTTATCCATACCTCCCAACATGGCCCCCTCCAGGAGGAACACAGTGCTCCTGCCCTTTCCTCCTAATATATGACTGCCGACACCTGTGCTGACACACCTTTCTTATCCATACCTCCCAACATGGCCCCTTCCAGGAGGAACACAATGCCCCTGCACTTCCCTCCTAATGTATGACTGCCGACACTTGTGCTGACACACCTTTCTTATCCATACCTCCCAACATGGCCCCCTCCAGGAGGAACACAGTGCTCCTGCACTTCCCTCCTAATGTATGACTGCCGACACATGTGCTGCTGACACACCTTTCTTATCCATACCTCCCAACATGGCCCCCTCCAGGAGGAACACAGCGCTCCTGCTCTTCCCTCCTGATGTATGACTGCCGACACCTGTGCTGCTGACACACCTTTCTTATCCATACCTCCCAACATGGCCCCCTCCAGGAGGAACGCAGTGTTCCTGCACTTCCCTCCTAATGTATGACTGCCGACACCTGTGCTGCTGACACACCTTTCTTATCCATACCTCCCAACATGGCCCCCTCCAGGAGGAACAGAGTGCTCCTGCTCTTCCCTCTTACTGTATGACTGCCGACACCTGTGCTGCTGACACACCTTTCTTATCCATACCTCCCAACATGGCCCCCTCCAGGAGGAACACAGCGCTCCTGCTCTTCCCTCCTGATGTATGACTGCCGACACCTGTGCTGCTGACACACTTTTCTTATCCATACCTCCCAACATGGCCCCCTCCAGGAGGAACACACCGCTCCTGCTCTTCCCTCCTGATGTATGACTGCCGACACCTGTGCTGCTGACACACCTTTCTTATCCATACCTCCCAACATGGCCCCCTCCAGGAGGAACACAGTGCTCCTGCACTTCTCTCCTAATGTATGACTGCCGACACCTGTGCTGACACACTTTTCTTATCCATACCTCCCAACATGGCCCCCTCCAGGAGGAACACAGCGCTCCTGCTCTTCCCTCTTACTGTATGACTGCCGACACCTGTGCTGACACACCTTTCTTATCCATACCTCCCAACATCACCCCTTCCAGGAGGAACACAGTGCCCCTGCACTTCCCTCCTAATGTATGACTGCCGACACCTGTGCTGACACACCTTTCTTATCCATACCTCCCAACATGGCCCCCTCCAGGAGGAACACAGTGCTCCTGCACTTCCCTCCTAATGTATGACTGCCGGCACCTGTGCTGCTGGCACACCTTTCTTATCCATACCTCCCAACATGGCCCACTCCAGGAGGAACACAGCGTTCCTGCTCTTCCCGCCTGATGTATGACTGCCGACACCTGTGCTGCTGACACACCTTTCTTATCCATACCTCCCAACATGGCCCCCTCCAGGAGGAACACAGCGCTCCTGCACTTCCCTCCTAATGTATGACTGCCGACACCTGTGCTGCTGACACACCTTTCTTATCCATACCAACTAACATGGCCCCCTCCAGGAGGAACACAGCGCTCCTGCTCTTCCCTCTTACTGTATGACTGCCGACACCTGTGCTGCTGACACACCTTTCTTATCCATACCTCCCAACATGGCCCCCTCCAGGAGGAACACAGTGCTCCTGCACTTCCCTCCTAATGTATGACTGCCGACACCTGTGCTGCTGACAAACCTTTCTTATCCATACCTCCCAACATGGCCCCCTCCAAGAGGAACACAGTGCTCCTGCACTTCCCTCCTAATGTATGACTGCCGACACCTGTGCTGACACACCTTTCTTATCCATACCTCCCAACATGGCCCCCTCCAGGAGGAACACAGCGCTCCTGCACTTCCCTCCTAATGTATGACTGCCGACACCTGTGCTGACACACCTTTCTTATCCATACCTCCCAACATCACCCCTTCCAGGAGGAACACAGTGCCCCTGCACTTCCCTCCTAATGTATGACTGCCGACACCTGTGCTGACACACCTTTCTTATCCATACCTCCCAACATGGCCCCCTCCAGGAGGAACACAGCGCTCCAGCACTTCCCTCCAAATGTATGACTGCCGACACCTGTGCTGACACACCTTTCTTATCCATACCTCCCAACATGGCCCCCTCCAGGAGGAACACAGTGCTCCTGCACTTCCCTCCTAATGTATGACTGCCGACACCTGTGCTGACACACCTTTCTTATCCATACCTCCCAACATGGCCCCCTCCAGGATGAACACAGTGCTCCTGCCCTTTCCTCCTAATGTATGACTGCCGACACCTGTACTGACACACCTTTCTTATCCATACCTCCCAACATGGCCCCCTCCAAGAGGAACACAGTGCTCCTGCCCTTTCCTCCTAATGTATGACTACCGACACCTGTACTGACACACCTTACTTATCCATACCTCCCAACATGGCCCCCTCCAGGAGGAACACAATGTTCCTGCTCTTCCCTCTTACTGTATGACTGCCGACACCTGTGCTGACACACCTTTCTTATCCACACCTCCCAACATGGCCCCCTCCAGGAGGAACACAGTGCCCCTGCTCTTCCCTCTTACTGTATGACTGCTGACACTGTGCTGACACACCTTTCTTATCCATACCTCCCAACATGGCCCCCTCCAGGAGGAACACAGCGCTCCTGCACTTCCCTCCTAATGTATAACTGCTGACACACCTTTCTTATCCATACCTCCCAACATGGCCCCCTCCAGGAGGAACACAGTGCTCCTGCTCTTCCCTCTTACTGTATGACTGCCGGCACCTGTGCTGACACACCTTTCTTATCCATACCTCCCAACATGGCCCCCTCCAGGAGGAACACAGTGCTCCTGCTCTTCCCTCTTACTGTATGACTGCCGGCACCTGTGCTGACACACCTTTCTTATCCATACCTCCCAACATGGCCCCCTCCAGGAGGAACACAGTGCTCCTGCTCTTCCCTCTTACTGTATGACTTCCGACACCTGTGCTGACACACCTTTCTTATCCATACCTCCCAACATGGCCCCCTCCAGGAGGAACACAACGTTCCTGCACTTCCCTCTTACTGTATGACTGCCGACACCTGTGCTGCTGACACACCTTTCTTATCCATACCTCCCAACATGGCCCCCTCCAGGAGGAACACAGTGCTCCTGCACTTCCCTCTCACTGTATAACTGCCGACACCTGTGTTGACACACCTTTCTTATCCATACCTCCCAACATGGCCCCCTTCAGGAGGAACACAGCGCTCCTGCACTTCCCTCCTAATGTATGACTGCCGACACCTGTGCTGACACACCTTTCTTATCCATACTTCCCAACATGGCTGCCTCCAGGAGGAACACAGCGCTCCTGCACTTCCCTCCTAATGTATGACTGCCGACACCTGTGCTGACACACCTTTCTTATCCATACCTCCCAACATGACCCCCTCCAGGAGGAACACAGTGCTCCTGCACTTCCCTCCTAATGTATGACTGCCGGCACCTGTGCTGACACACCTTTCTTATCCATACCTCCCAACATGGCCCCCTTCAGGAGGAACACAGCGCTCCTGCACTTCCCTCCTAATGTATGACTGCCGACACCTGTGCTGACACACCTTTCTTATCCATACTTCCCAACATGGCTGCCTCCAGGAGGAACACAGCGCTCCTGCACTTCCCTCCTAATGTATGACTGCCGACACCTGTGCTGACACACCTTTCTTATCCATACCTCCCAACATGACCCCCTCCAGGAGGAACACAGTGCTCCTGCTCTTCCCTCTTACTGTATGACTGCCGGCACCTGTGCTGACACACCTTTCTTATCCACTAACTGTCAGCACACATCAGGGACGTGCAGTGAGGTAAATGGCTCAGGAGGCACTGGTTCGTACTAGAGCAAGATTTACACATAATATATGAGCCAAAAGGTACATGTGGGCATTATACACTGGTGCAGCGGTATATACATGTGGGCATTATAAACTGGTGCGGCGTTATATACATGTGGGTATTATACACAGGTGCGGCAGTATATACATGTGGGCATTATACACAGGTGCAGTGGTATATACATGTGGGCTTTATACACAGGAGCAGCGGTATATACATGTGGGCATTATACACAGGTGCAGCGTTATATACATGTGGGCATTATACACAGGCGCAGAGGTATATACATGTGGGCGTCATACACAGGCGCAGCGGTATATATATGTGGCATTATACACGGGCAGCGGTATATAAATGTGGCCATTATACACAGGTGCAGTGGTATATACATGTGGGCATTATACACAGGTGCAGCGGTATATACATGTGGGCATTATACACAGGTGCAGCGGTATATACATGTGGGCATTATACACAGGTGCAGCGGTATATACATGTGGGCATTGTACACAGGCGCAGCAGTATATACATGTGGACATTATACACAGGTGCAGCAGTATATACATGTGGGCATTATACACAGGTGCAGCAGTATATACATGTTGGCATTATACACAGGTGCAGCGGTATATACATGTGGGCATTATACACACGTGCAGCAGTTTATACACATGGTCCCTCGTTCCGAGTTGTTCGCTCGCAAGGCGATTTTAGCAGTATTGCACACGCTAAGCCGCCGCCTACTGGGAGTGAATCTTAGCTTCTTAAAATTGCGAACGATGTATTCGCAATATTGCGATTATACACCTCGTAGCAGTTTCAGAGTAGCTTCATACTTACTCGGCATCTGCGATCAGTTCAGTGCTTGTCGTTCCTGGTTTGACGTCACAAACACACCCAGCGTTCGCCCAGACACTCCTCCGTTTCTCCGGCCACTCCTGCGTTTTTTCCGGAAACGGTAGCGTTTTTATCCACACGCCCATAAAACGCCGTGTTTCCGCCCAGTAACACCCATTTCCTGTCAATCACACTACGATCGCCGGAGCGAAGAAAAAGCCGTGAGTAAAAATCCTATCTTCATAGCAAATTTACTTGGCGCAGTCGCAGTGCGGACATTGCGCATGCGCACTAAGCGGAAAATCGCTGCGATGCGATGAAATTTACCGAGCGAACAACTCGGAATGAGGGCCATGGTGCTTTATACACAGGTGCAGCGGTATATACATGTGGGCATTATACACCGGTGCAGTGGTATATACATGTGGGCATTATACACAGGTGCAGCGGTATATACATGTGGGCATTATACACAGGTGCAGCAGTATATACATGTGGGCATTATACACAGGTTCAGCAGTATATACATGTGGGCATTATACACAGGTGCAGCGGTATATACCTGTGGGTATTATACACAGGTGCAGCAGTATATACATGTGGGCATTATACACAGGGGCAGCAGTATATACATGTGGGGGGGCATTATACACAGGTGCAGCGGTATATACATGTGGGCATTATACACAGGTGCAGCGGTATATACATGTGGGCATTATACACAGGTGCAGCGGTATATACATGTGGGCATTATACACAGGTGCAGCGGTATATACATGTGGGCATTATACACAGGTGCAGCAGTATATACATGTGGGCATTATACACAGGTGCAGCGGTATATACATGTGGGCATTATACACAGGTGCAGCGGTATATACATGTGGGCATTATACACAGGTGCAGCAGTATATACATGTGGGCATTATACACAAGTGCAGCGGTATATACATGTGGGTATTATACACAGGTGCAGTAGTATATACATGTGGGCATTATACACAAGTGCAGCGGTATATACATGTGGGTATTATACTCAGGTGCAATAGTATATACATCTGGGTATTATACACAGGTGCAGCAGTATATACATGTGGGTATTATATATAGGTGCAGCGGTATATACATGTGGGCATTATACACAGGTACAGTGGCATATACATGTGGGCATTATACACAGGGGCAGCAGTATATACATGTGGGCATTATACACAGGTGCAGCGGTATATACATGCGGGCATTATACACAGGTGCAGCGGTATATACATGTGGGCATTATACACAGGGGCAGCGGTATATAAATGTGGGCATTATACACAGGGGCAGCGGTGTATAAACTGTATATATGTGGGCATTATACACAGGGGCAGCGGTATATACATGTGGGTATTATACACAGGTGCAGCGGTATATACATATGGGCATTATACACAGGGGCAGCAGTATATACATGTGGGGGGCATTATACACAGGTGCAGCGGTATATACATGTGGGCATTATACACAGGTGCAGCGGTATATACATGTGGGCATTATACACAGGTGCAGCGGTATATACTGCTAGAAATTTGGTGAGTGTTGATCAGAGATGTGGGGATAAGGTAGGTGGGTGGGGGGCACTGTCTTACCTGACGTAGACTTTTTGCTCCAGAATTCTGACTATAAAAATTATTAGAATAATACAAAGAAGATATTTATATAATACATTCTTACACTTTATATAGTCAGAACTCTGGCATATACCTTAGTGTGATAGGAAAGACCTCACCATCCTCACCCCACCGCACGTCACTGTCACACACTAACCGTGACCACACAAACGTCAGCATCCAGACTGCGCATTTACGTGTTGTGTAACTGTAACATTTATTATTTTTTTGTATTTTTAAACAGTTTTCGAATATACATAAAAATCCAGATTGTCACACAAAATCCAGGGAAGAATGTGCCTCCAACCCCCTCGTGGCCATGTGACGGGCGATATGTGGTGCTGATCATGTGATGGTGACTGTGTGCCCTATGGGACGGGCGATATGTGGTGCTGATCATGTGATGGTGACTGTGTGCCCTTATTAGTGCATCCCCACCTCCTGGCTGGTCAGTAGTCCCTACGTCCTGTGTTATGACTGTCCTTACAGGGACAATGAGGCGCCACGTCCCCCAGTGCCTCCCCCACTCCCCAAGAACAATCCTGATTGGGCAACAGAGGCTCCGCACCCGCACGCCAGGGTGTGTGGGTACACCCCTTCAAACTAGCGGCAAGTCGGAGATGTCCCACCCAAGTTGGGAGAGGAGTGAATTGGACTGGGTGAAAGAGTGCATGGCACGGGAAGGGTTACATCCATGTAACGTCTGACATCCTAACAACATATATGATTAATGTGCACTGCAGATCCGGCAATCCCATATAACTTACCTTATCGGGGATGTGATCAGGCGTGTGTAATTATTCCGCGTGGTGGTATCCGGCGCGGTCGTGCTGCACATAGGCGAAGACTTGGGAGTTTACCGATTATTTACTCATATTATTAGAATGGACCTTTCACCTCTATTCCCGGCTGTAATGGACTTTCTGTAAGAATATTCCTATGGAATCCATCGCTGTCCTCACCTTCTAACTACCCCCTGAATGCCGAAGATGTGCGCAAATGTAATCTGTACGCAGCTTATGTGCCAAAATATGCAAATGTCGCTGCCACCCGGATTAGTACTGAGACGCCCACCAGCGGCGGTGTATAAAGACCCAGGTCGGTCGATTAGAGCGAAGTTCTGAGTATCTCTATGGTAGGGAAACGGCGGAGACATTGTAGTTGCGTACAGTTGCAGCCTCAAACACCCCCCAAAATGATTGCGACACTCCCCGTTACCTCCCTCAAACGGTCCCAGCTTGTCCAACACTTTGTGAACAAATCCCTTCTGACCATTGCGGCACAGTGCGACTTAGACGGACGCACAAACTGTGCATCTGGACCGTCACCGCTGCTGACCAAAGGGCCTAATTCAGACCTGATCGCAGCAGCAAATTTATTAGCAGTTGGCCAAAACCATGTGCAGTGCAGGTGGGGCAGCTATAACATGTGCACTGCAGAGGGGGCAGATGTAACATGTACAGAGAGAGGTAGATTTGGGTGGGGTGTGTTCAAACTGAAATCTTAATTGCAGTGTAAAAATAAAGCAGCCAGTATTTACCCTGCACAGAAGCAATATAACCCACCCAATTCTAACTCTCTCTGCACATGTTACATCTGCCCCACCTGCAGTGCACATGGCTTTGCCCAAATGCTAACAAAATTGCTGCTGCGATCAGATCTGAATTACCCCCAAAGCCCACCTCTCATCCACTGACCCGTCCGGGTACCAGGGGAGGTACGCTGTGCTGGCAGAGCAGCATTTTGTGTCTGGGGTCAGGTAGGGGGACTGCTAGGTGTGTTCAATAATGAAAGGTGTCCAGTCATCCAGCAGCTGTGCACATGAGCTCACAATTAGAAATGTAACATATCAATAATTTACTGCTGGCCACGGACATTTGCAGCGTGGAATTACAGCGTGACTCTCCCGGTATTCCTGTCATTAATAATGAATGCCTCTTACAATGTGGAAGTGTGGACTGTGCCGGGGACGGATACGAGGATTTAGGATAATCACGGCGGAAAATGATACAGTTATAAAGAAGATATTTCTTGTACGTTATTTATGAATCAGGGCAGGGCCGGTTCTACACACCTTGTGGCGCCCAGTGCGAAAGTTTCCACTGACGCCTCCACCCCCACCCTACCGTGGCAAAACAGTTACTGTGCGTAAAAAATAGGGGTGTGGCTTCATATGGGAGGGGAGTTATGCCCCCTGTAGCTGTGCCCCCAGTAGTTGTGCCCCTGTTGCTTTGCCCCCGGTAGTTGTGCCCCCTGTTGTTTTGCCCCCGGTAGTTGTGCCCCCTGTCATTGTGCCCCCTGTTGTTTTGCCCCCAGTAGTTGTGCCCCCTGTCATTGTGCCCCTGTTGTTTTGCCCCCAGTAGTTGTGCCCCCTGTTGCTTTGCCCCCGGTAGTTGTGCCCCCTGTTGTTTTGCCCCCGGTAGTTGTGCCCCCTGTCATTGTGCCCCCTGTTGTTTTGCCCCCAGTAGTTGTGCCCCCTGTTGCTTTGCCCCCGGTAGTTGTGCCCCCTGTTGTTTTGC
This sequence comes from Pseudophryne corroboree, assembly GCF_028390025.1. Lineage (NCBI taxonomy): Eukaryota > Metazoa > Chordata > Amphibia > Anura > Myobatrachidae > Pseudophryne > Pseudophryne corroboree. Next base: position 6,159,754 of record NC_086451.1, read on the forward strand.
CCCCGGTAGTTGTGCCCCCTGTCATTGTGCCCCCTGTTGTTTTGCCCCCAGTAGTTGTGCCCCCTGTCATTGTGCCCCCTGTTGTTTTGCCCCCAGTAGTTGTGCCCCCTGTTGCTTTGCCCCCAGTAGTTGTGCCCCCTGTTGCTTTGCCCCAGTAGTTGTGCCCCCTGTTGTTTTGCCCCCAGTAGTTGTGCCCCCTGTTGCTTTGCCCCAGTAGTTGTGCCCCCTGTTGTTTTGCCCCCAGTAGTTGTGCCCCCTGTTGCTTTGCCCCCAGTAGTTGTGCCCCCTGTCGCCGCTTACAAATACACACACACAAAAATAAAAAAAAACAATACTTACCACTGCCCCGCTCCTGCTTCCCGATCGCTGCTGCTGCTCCATCTGGCCGCCCGCTCCTCTCTATGGGAGAGACGTCATGACGTCTCTCCCATAGCAGCGCCGCACAGACACTAGAGGTCAATACTGACCTCTAGTGTCTGTCCCTGGAGCCGGCTGCAGCGGACGCCCACACAGCCCACGGCGTCTGCTGCAGCCGGGGAGTGGGATGCTGGTAGGCGGCGGTTCCTGCGGGGTGACTGCGACCGCGCCCCCAGGTCGCAGCGCCCCTGGTAAAGGCACTGCTTGCCCGCACCAAGAACCGCTCCTGAATCAGGGACCAGTAGATGAATGTACAAGTCGCCCAATATGACAGAGTCCTTGATACTTACAGTAAGTTCTATTACTTCCCTTTATAATGTTAGATTATTGCACAGAGGTTCTTAAACGCGGTCCTCAAGGCACCTCAACAGTCCATGCTTGGCCACAGGTGACTTAACCAATGAACTGGCACGGTCAGATCACATGTGACTGTGCCGCCCCACTGTGTCCCCCAGTTTATGACGAGGAGATCCGTTCTGCAGATCTGCATAATATTATATTGAAATATTTAAAAAAAATACTTTTTAAACGATATCATTTTTTTTTTACTATTATGAACTGCTTTGAAGTGAAAAATAATTAGTTATGTGGTTAATTAACACCTCAGTTAATTTGATTTAACCATCTGTGCTAAACCATGGATATACCTAAAACCTGGACCATTGGTGTGCCTTGGGGACCTCTGCGTTTGAGAACCTCTGTCATGGCATGTCTGACTGCAATATCTGTCCATAATATGAGACTATAAAAGTTAAAGCAGCAAGCTCCCATCGTTTTTTTTTTTTTGCTTCAAATGGCGCATAACATTTGGTACTAATAGTTAATTTTCTTAACTGTCCTATAAATAAGTATCTCCTTTTCAAAATCTCTCTGGAGAGAAAACAATCATGGCTGCCATACACTGATCACAGCATATTATGTCATGGCAGAGCAGGGAGGTAGAGAGTGAGGATGTCACGGTGAGACTGTACCTCAGAGGGGTGTTCCAAAGCCTCTCTGCTCACAAAACCATGTGTAATGTGACTGTGGTTGTCATGGTAGTCATATGACACTGTGCATAATTATAAATAACTAATAATAGCTTGAAAAAAACAGGCAAAGGAAACATTGTACATACTTCTAGACTGCCATAGTGATTTATGCAGGGGGAAAAAATAATGAGTTGTTGCTGTAACATTTATTAGCATATGTATAATGTAATACGGTAAACATAAATGCTGGGGCTTGTGGTGCTCCAGTGTCCTCTGAGGCAGCTTTCTTTGTGATGTATTTAGAGGCTCCGGTCAAGCAGGGTACAGTCCCATATAAGCCCAGACTCGCCATGCGACTGCTGTTATACGATTGTGCTACAATTACTCTGATTTCTCTCCTTTAGATTGTAAGCTCTTCAGGTTTCATTTATGCATCCCAATTGTTTCCTGTTCTCCCGGTTTCCCATATTGTATAGCTGTATATTGTGCCAGCGCTGTATACATCTTATAATATCATAGTACACATTATAGCTGGATGTGAGAAGTAAGATATTGTAATGAGGGAGCCGGACAGGTGCTCTGTGTAGGGGGAACATGTCTCCATATCCTGTGCTGGCTGCTCCATATCTCCTGCTTGGCTGTAGATTCCCCCCGGGAGCATCCTCTGCTAGAACCAATCTGCAGAGTCCCTGGACAGCCGTGCTCTCTGCACTAGTTCCCTCCAATCTTCTCCTCAGCATTACAGGTCACTGACCTTATTCTGTTCTGTAACAATGTATCAGGACTTCCCCTGCCACACTTTGGGGGACCTCTACACAGCGCAGAATCCATGTTGTCACTGTACACTGCAAAACCCTGCCGCACTCAGTGCCTCATTCATGTCTGGAAGTAAAGCAAAAAAACAAGCAACTGATCAAAACCATGCTGCACTGCAGGTGGGGCAGATGTAACATGTGCAGAGAGAGTTAGATTTGAGTGGGTTATATTGTTTCTGTGCAGGTTAAATACTGGCTGCTTTATTTCTACACTGCAATTTAGATTTCAGTTTGAACACACCCCACCCAAATCTAACTCTCTCTGCACATGTTACATCTGCCCAGCCTGCACTGCACATGGTATTGCCCAGGTGCTGCATTTTGCTTTACTTACAAACATGAATCAGACCCTCAGCCAGTAATGCAGATGAGCGCTTCATCATTATGTAGATAATTATACGGGTGCCAGGAGACCCTGACAGGTACTTTGGGTTATATTCACGTTACCTATCCATTCATAGGTAGATACCCCTTTTTCTACTGTATATCTCCCATCAGACCTATCTTTGTAAATGATACCCTGCAAGGAGGGTGATTAGCGAGGTGGGGTGTGCGTACCGTTAAGGTTCCCCCTATCATTTGTCCCACACCTGAGAACACCCTGGCGGGGTATACTGTGTCGAAGTCAAAAAATTACATAAAGAGAACATACAAACTACACACATATAAGTCGCTATACTTGCAAATACGCGCAGCGAGCACAGCAATATATGGTAACACACGCATTTACACAGACATGCCACAGAGATGGATTCAACACTTATTAGATACAGTACATAATTATAATAATATCAAGCACCAGACATCATGATGATTTAAAATTATCTAATGAAGTAATGTCATGAATGTGTATTATTTGAACGAAACAAGATAGACCTGCCGTGTTTTCTGTTAAAACGACCAGATTAATGTGTGGATCATTTGATACTTGTTATCAAGATGTAGGACATTGCAACACGGAATTATGAATAAATGTATAACAGCTAAAATCACTTTTATTAGAACAATAGATATTCCAAAAAGGGAATGAACATGAAACTCAGGCCAGCCCTTTGGATGTCTTTAAGGCTGAACCTGATTACCATATACAAAGGGACTAGTGACTCATTATGAATGAGAGAGAGTCCCCTCCCCCAAACTAGATAACACATTGCTGATCACACAGGAAGGTAGTTCCTGTTTTGGTCTCAGTGGCTGTAAGGTCTGAGACGATGATGGACTTGCTGGCAGATCAGTTCCTGTATTTATTTACAAAGAGAGAGAGACATAAGATGCATTGGAGGGAATGGTAATTGTATCGCTGGCCTGTAACTGAAACTGTATGTAATGGCATGTAACTGTATGTAACTATATGATTTAACTGCTTACTGTGTGAGTGCAACCATGTAACTATAGGTATACTGTACTTTGTAATATATATTGAATCCATATCCTTTTAATAACAAATATATACATCAATGAGCTTTGGAACTCAGATAATGTGTGGGTGTATTGTTTTCTCTTATGGGATGCAGTGTTTTGCAATGTATAGCGCACATTCATGGGATATGGTAATAAGAGATGCAGGCATTTACAATATATATTAGAGCGGGCATTTTAAATATTTGTGAGAAATCAATTTGGCATTCTTAGATGGGAGCTGGTCCGCGATATCACGTTCTTAATGATGCACTGTACATTATAAACGCGACGCTGTGGTCGACCAGCTTGTGATGGACGCATCCTAAAAGCTGAGAAAATCATATCCGTGTGTATTGTTGTGTTATTAGTAAGACGCTCATATGAAATTCAAGGGACAATGCATTTCTCATAATATTTAAGATGCTAAAATTTATTTTTATTGTTGCAAAACAAGGTTCAAATAAGTCATATTGTGTTTGATTCAGATTGGATTGTTTATCTGTTTAAGTAGGTTTAAAAGTAAATTTAAAAGTTGCTGCATAGCCTTGATATAGTTTTTATTTTAAACTCAGGCCTAAAATAACTTCTGGTGCTTGTAAGATGTGTGATTTCTTTGTGACAAAGGAAGCTGCATGGTCTGTCCTCCATTTTGGACTAACCACATGGCCTGTCCACCATTTTGTGTAACCCTCATGGATGTGGAAGGGGGAGGAGCAGCGGCCATTTTGGGAAGGTCATTTTCTAAATGGCTGATTTTAACTGCTCAGAATAATCAGCTTTCCTTGGTCACATCAAACACCATTTATGAGTTACCAATGCACTTATTTAACCCATGCCATAGTCAATTACAAATAGTTTCAGCTGGGCCTAGTGAGAGTTAATAGATGAATACTTGATGTAAGAATTACACACAGATATAAAAAAAAAGTTTTTTTTCTTTTACCTCTAGGATTTAGTTAACTCTGCTTGCTAGTTTAGGATAGCCATTGAAATGTCAATTAACCTGTCCCACTACCCTCTTGAATAGGCATATGAACCTCTTTTGATATGCAAATTAGAGACTTTGAAGGAAATGCATTCATTCAGTAGGTGTGTACTGTGTGGGGGTTCTATGAGAGTCAAGTGGTATATATATATATATATATATATATATATATTATATATAATATTATTATAATTATGTGTATATTTATATCAGTGTATGTTCTGCACGATAGCTATCCAATCTGAATAATATCATTTAACTTATTGATTATTGCTAGAGTCATTATAGATCTGTGTGAAATAGGATACATTTGTTGCTATATAGTTAAAACTGAAATAACAGTATTTTAAGGAAGTAAGCGTAAAGATACAAAATGCAGTTCTGGCCCAGTCATAATAGGGTTAAACAGAACAAGTGTGTGTTGTGTTTAGTGGGCAATAGTAGTTTTATTGCTCACATTTATCGAAGTTGTGTGAGTTGTTTTATTGCGTATGCACATTGGTAAACGTGGTACAGAACGTGAGGACAGCGTACAAAAACGTGCACGTGGCGCAAGGCCACACACGTGGCATAGAGTTACGCACGGTTGCGTAATTACGCAAGCTTGCGTAGGGTTGTGTGCGCATAATAAAACCACACAATAGTGTCGTTTAGTTCAAAGGTGGGATAGTAGACATTTAATACAATAGCACATAACTATGAGATTTCAAAAGCAGGTTACTCTAAATTTAGTTTAAAAACTGTATTGCCTCTGGGGTAAAGCTGCCTATCTGAATGAATTAACATTTTCTGTACAGAAAAACAAAGTGTATTTGAGTGAGCGAACGTTGGAGTGAGTGGATATTTGAACCCCGGGAAATCGGGATCCCGTCGTGTGGTACATCAAGTAAGAGAAGGCTTGGTGGCGTGAAGTGGCTGACTCACGTTAGTATAAGGTTTAATACGCAAATCGTGAGGTGATTTGCAAAGGAACGTGATAGTGCATAAGTATTCCGAAGTATTGAAGTAAAAAGGTTTTTGTATTACGCTCCGGGCTGAGGGTCACAGTTTGTACATTGACCCGTGGTTGTATGGCAGATAGGTAACAAGTACTTATACGCCGTGCAATTGGACCGCGCGTTTGTGGGTGCGATATATACAGCGCAACTTGATACCCCTTTACGAACTTTTGCGTAAAATCGCGGTATCATTAGCGCTGTGTAGAGCATACGCAAACGTGATTTGTGTATAAGTGTATAGGGAGTTTTCGCTGGTCTATCTCAGGAAAATCTCCAGTGGTGTATATTTACTGGAATAGGTAAGTCACTCCTAAACACTTCCAGTGAATAGAAACCAGATAGGGGCCTCACTGGGTTCGCGGTGGTCACTATTGGAGTTAGTCATGGTACTCGGCGGAGAAGGAGTGGGTGAAAGCGTTCTAAGAACTTTCACCGTCTATTCGTATTGTGCATTGGGGATTGCGTAAAAAGGAAAAAGTCCGCAATGGGATCCAATTGCACAAGCAGTGGACGTTTTGTAGCCAGGGTTCAGGTTGAAGAGCCGCGGCCGAAGGGGTCAGCGAGGTTTGTTATGTGTGGTAAATATGGTTCACACACGGAAGACTTTTTGTCTGAATGGGTACGTATGACTGACAAAGATAGGGAACCATTCCCTAGGGTGGGCAGCTTTGAACCAGAGGTATTGCAGAACTTAAGGATAAGGATATGTCTGATAAAATCCCCAAAACAAAGGGTCAGACATACAAATTGTTTAAACCTGTGACAGCAAGAGGGGTTGGTGAGTTTGATCCTAAGGTATTGCAGGTGGTATGTCTAACGAAAGTCATATAAGACAAGAATGGAAATATAAGAACTGTTTAAACTTGTAGCAACAATAACTAAGTAGGAAGAAAAAAGAGAATGCAAGTACACCGCCTTATGTAGATGTGGAAGCAGTTACGGCCAGCATACAAACTATAGAAAATAATAAAAATATGAAAAATATGACTGTAACCCATATATGTACTAATGAATGTTGAAGTTTTATTTAGGAGGAGAAGGTGACCTGATCGTTTTCAGCCATTTCTCATGTACCCAGAGGAGTATCTAACCTGTAAAAGAAGAGCAGTAGCCTGTGGGGGAAGTGGCTGTGACCAGTGGAACAGGTAAGTATGGTATCATTCGTGTACATATATAGTAAAACCCAAAAATAAAACAAAAAAATCAATAAAGTAACGCCAGAAATGAAAAAAAAAAAACCTGTCCGCACATCAGTATTTGCCAGTAGGAAAGCGGACAGAGACAAGGTAACCCCAGGGTATTTCTTTCAGTTACCATATAAGAAGTATTCATTCCTAGTAATGCCCCTAGTAAAGATGAGCTCGGAAATGTTTGTTGGACCACGTACAGACCCTTAGTACGGGATGAGAAGGATGGAATGAAATACTTTGCATGACCTAGAAGCTTGTTAAACTTTTTTTTGTTTTTGTCTCTTGCAGAAATAGAAAACTCTCCATCTGGATAAGACCACTGGTAAACACTAAGTCGGCAAATGGGAGGTGGCTGTCTCTGTGCAAATGGACGGGCTCAATAAGGCATTGAGTGTCAGGGTGCAGACTTCCTTACAAAATTGGAAAGGTCACAGTAGCTAATCTTAGATAGTGTGCTATTAAACATCACAAGAATAGTGTTAGGCGCAGAGAACAACAGGTGGAGAGGTTGAGGACGGTAAGTATACTGGCACATACAGGAAAGACCCATCAGTCCAAACCCCAGATCCCTAATGGTCAATAATATGTTACACTTGTAGGAAGGAAGGGCATTTACCCAGAGATTGTAGGAGTAGTAGGACACATAGTCAATATAGATCCCCTAGACAGGAAACACAAGCCACATTATTAAACACATAGACGGGACCAAGGGACATATAGTAAAGAATCACGAGCCATATAGAAAACACAGATTCGGCTAATGGGAAGAACAAAATAAATGCAACATTACCCTTTGACAAAACTTGAAGACTAATGTTGCATTCTACTGTTCTAGATGCATGTCCATCACAGGTAGAGGAAATTATCTCACAGATACCGGGTTCCCTATGAATTTAGGATGGACAGGACACTGGATTGATGGCTGGGATAGTCCCAGTAGAGATAAGACACACAGAATTTTTTTTAAGGGGAATAGACCAAGTAGAGAATCACTTCCCCATAGTGCCCAATCCAGTTGTCAAATTTTTATAAAATCTTCTCCTCCTCTACAAACTCATCTGTCACCAACCTTTATTCTGTTTCTCTACAGTTTCCTCTTCATCTTTTGCATTCACACAGGGTGGTACAATACATAGACCCAAGTACAGTTCAAACTCCACATGCCTAGGTCCTTCAGAGTTCTGCCCGAACACAGAATATCTCAACTGCACGATAACACCAGTATTACTGCAGTGTGCCTTGTCATGCACAAAGGGTGGAGAATGGGAATACTGGTGAAGGGAAATTTTGTATAGACACTGATATGCCTGTTGGTGAATGACAAACATGACATTTTCTTTTTCATTTTCTTCTTCCTTCTCTCCTCTAGAGATGTTTTTTTTGTTTTGTTTTTTGAGTTATGCTCATGGTACTCTACATTGCAAACACACGATAGTTAAATTAAGATACAAAAAAAATTGTGTTCCCTACAGGATAAGGCAGTCTGGAGGACAAAGGGGTATGGCCAGGAGTCCTTAGGACTGTAGGCAGGTGGACACGGTAAGCCAGTAGCCCCCAGAGCATACCTTCCAAGTCTAGCTGAGGTGGCACACGGTCTGACTCATCTAGGCAAAGAGGGTAGGTGCAGGCTGATGAGAGCCTACTGGTGTGCGCCAGGATTCTATGCTCATGCAGGTAAGAGAGCAATGACCTGTCTTACTTGCTTGAGGAAGAATATTGGTAAAGCAATACCAACACAGCCATCCCATATCCCTCCTGCAGACGGATCTTTTCAGGAAATACAAATCGACTTCGTACAGTTAACACCCTTTAGGAATTATTGTTATGTATTGGTGTGCACTGATGTTTTCTCACACTGGGTAGAGGCATTTCCTGCCGCCACGGATGCTGCTGTGTTTTCCGCAAAGGAAAATTGCGCAGAAATTTGTGTGTAGATAATGGTACCCCTAGAAGTAGGAGCAAAGCTTGAAATTGTACTATTGTGATCATAGATACTGCCACTAGTATTATGTAGCTTCGGAACCACTCCCAGATCTTCACTCAACGAATCACCCTCTTCGAAATTTGTTTTGTTTTGGTATTTGTCTCTTTTTGGGTTGTTTTTGGAAGACAACCTCATGTCATGATTGATCCGCACAATGATCAGAAATACACCAATGAGGTGACAGTACAGTACCTTATTGAGATGAGCCAGCATTTGAGAACTTGACAAAAGAACTTGAAACTGTTGATTGCTGGTATGACAAATACTAATTGTCTTGATTGTGAACCAAGAGACTGTGTGATTGTTCTTATGCTCAGGTTGCCTAATAGACAGGTGGGAAGGACCATGCCAAGATTTGTTGACAGCACTAAAGGTCGCCGAAAGAGAGACTTGGGTCCACTCGTCCCACTGCAAGAAGGTCGCTGACCCGGAGAGAACTCGTGACAAAGTAGTTTATTGCTCACATTCATCGAGTTTGTGAACTGTGTGTTCGAAGTGAACTGTGTGTTTCAAGTGAACTGTGTGTTCAAAGAGCAAGGTGGAGAGCAAAGTGAACTGTGTGTTCCAAGTGAACCGTGTGTTCAAAGAGCAAGGCAAAGAGATCGCAAAAGTATCACCAGAGACTCTGTTCCGTGAAGACTGAGAGGCGGCACTGTTGGACACTACCTGAGCGTACTAAAGGATTGCAGAAAGACCAGTCATTGTAATTGATTTGTTATGAACAAGAGTTGTTTTGTTCTATTTCTCTTTTCTCTCTTTCCCGCTGACAAACATTTTCTTTCAGGATATTATATTTTGCGAGTTTTTTTCATGATGTTATGAGCCACGGCTGTGGCTCATTCCTGTTTTGCATGTCAGTTAGGTATTTTATGTTTATTAGTAGTCTTGCAGGCCAGGATTTCCCGTTGCTCTGTTTAAGAATACTCTTGGTTGCTGCCGCTGGTTAGTCTGTGTAATTGCAGCTTGTTCCCATGTGTTCAGCCTCACCTGGCTGCTAATTGCATCTTGTCAGTTTGGAGTCATGCAACAGGGCAGCTGCATGATATTATTAATTAGGCCTCTCTGTTATGTGCTGGCTCAGTGCAATTCACAGACGCTGGTGATATTTCTTGGTTTCCAGTCTGCTTGAGTTCTGAGCTTGTTCCTGCCAATTCCTGAGCTCCTGTGTAGCAGTGTCTGTCGAACTGCTTCCTGTGTCGATTCCTGTGTCAGTCCCTGTGTCGATTCCTGTGTCTGATCCCGTGTCCTGCCGTGAAGTGTTCCTGTACAGAAGTCCAGTGGCTTTGCCTATGCCTGGTCGAGTTTCTGGCTTCTTGGTGTCCACCGGTCTGTCGTTTGGGATTCTGCCTGTCCTCCAGTTCTGAGAGTCTGTGTCGGCAGCATTGGGGGTTCCTGTCCGTTTGCCAGTATTCGTACCGGTTCCATGAGTAGTGGCTCTGCCGCGTCAGTCGGCCTAGGCCGCTGTATTCTGTTATTATTTCTGTCACTGGTGTTTTGCAGAGGGTTCTGCTTATGCTGTCACCACCGGAACACAAGAGTATTGTGTCGGCGTGTGGTCAGCATTTCCTTTGTTGTCCTTTTCCTTTGGCGGCGAACCGCACATACATTTAGTTTTAGGCTAGTTAGTAGCCCCTGGCTTTGGTTGTTTCAGGTAGAGGGCCCCCTGTTATCACCCTGTCTCGGTACACTCTTTGTCTCTTAGTAAGACCTGAGGGGGCATCGAAGTTGGGCAGACGTAATCTGCCCTTCAAACGCGGCTGCCATGGGCTCAAGCAACCATAGTCTCGTAAGAGTGTACTGACAGTACGGGCGAGACTACGGAGATAGGGCGCCAGGGGCTATTCCCTTTCCATTCCCCCTTTCCCAGCATTACGTCCTGGTGCCCTGGACTCATTTCATAACATCTCCCTTGTTCTGAGCACCAGGAACCTAACATTATCACCAGCCATACCACAAAAAAGAAATAAAGCTTTTTTTTCTTTTTTGGCCCAGTCCAGTGTCTAGTCTAGAATCCAGTCCTGTCTAGAATTCAGTGTGCAGAATCCAGTCCGGTGTTTAGAATCCAGTCCGGTGTTTAAAAAAAAACAAAAAAAAAACAGTCTTGCTTTGTTTAGCTTAAAAATTTAGTCTTGCCTTGTCTAGTCTTGCCTTGTCTAGTCTTGCCTTGTCTTGTCTTGTCTAGTTTTAAATCCTCCTATGTCTACTATGCAAGCCCTGCAGGCATCTCTCTCAGCCCTGAACTCTGCTTTCAGTGCTTTGAGACCAGAGCGACTAGAAGTTTTGCAGCAATCCCTAAAGCAACTGCAAAACCTTCTGAATAAAATCTTGCTCCTCTTGCCAGAAGTCGTTGAGAGTACATCTATCTCTAAATAGACTCTTGTTCACAGTATGGTGACAAGAGAGTCCTCTGGTTTAATTGAAGAGAAAAGGTTTAAAAGTTTTCTGCGGCCCAGGCTCTCAGAAGAGGAGCGTCTGCGTCGCAGAAACTTAAACTTGTGCCTATATTGTGGGGGTTTAGGCCACTATCTGCAGACCTGTGAGTTGCGCAAGCCAAAGTGTGGTGACGAGTCTTGCCGTCTGGCCAAGTTGAGTCAGGATACAAGACCTACTCCTGTCTCTACTGTGGCAGAGGTACTTGTTACACAACCCACACTAAAAAGCTCTCTGTCCTATAATTGGGGTCCTTGAGCAAGGGAGCCCCATTATAGATTCAGGAATCAAAAGAGAATGTTTCTCTCTTCTCTTGAGGTTCCAGTTGAAGCAGAGTTGCAAGCCCCTGGAGTGGTGTCCGTTGCCCAGGTTCCTGGAGTGGTGCCCGTTGCCCAGGGTCCTGGAGTGGTGCCCGTTGCCCAGGGTCCTGGAGTGGTGCCCGTTGCCCAGGGTCCTGGAGTGGTGCCCGTTGCCCAGGGTCCTGGAGTGGTGCCCGTTGCCCAGGGTCCTGGAGTGGTGCCCGTTGCCCAGGGTCCTGGAGTGGTGCCCATTGCCCAGGGTCCTGGAGAGGTGCCCGATGCTCAGGATCTTGGTGCGGTACCCGATGCCCAGAGTGCTGGAGCGGTACCTGATGCCCAGAGTGCTGGAGCGGTACCTGATGCCCAGAGTGCTGGAGCGGTACCTGATGCCCAGAGTGCTGGAGCGGTACCTGATGCCCAGAGTGCTGGAGCGGTACCTGATGCCCAGAGTGCTGGTGCGGTACCCGATGCCCAGAGTGCTGGAGCTGTACCCGATGCTCTAGCTTATAGAGGGACATCAAATATTTTAGCTCAGGTTTCCATACCAGAAGGGGTCTCAGAAGCTGTTACCCCAGGTAGGGACTTGAAGAGCGCAACCCCAGAAAGGGTATCTGAAACCATAGTTCTAGAAGGGAACTCGAGAAGCAAAACCCCAGAAGGGATCTTTGAAGTAATATCCCCAAGTGGGGTCTCGAGAGACGCAGCCTCTAAGAAGGGTCTAGAGGTCGCTTCCCCAGCCTAACCGTAACCCTCCACACCCAGCCTAACCGTAATCCTCCACACCCAGCCTAACCGTAACCCTCCACACCCAGCCTAATCCTAACCCTCCCCACCAAGCCTAACCCTAACCCTCCCCACCCAGCCTAACCCTAACCCTCCCCACCCAGCCTAACCGTAACCCTCCACGCCCAGCCTAACCCTAACCCTCCACACCCAGCCTAACCCTAACCCTCCCCACCCAGCCTAACCCTAACCCTCCACACCCAACCTAACCCTAACCCTCCACACCCAGCCTAACCGTAACCCTCTACACCCAGCCTAACCGTAACCCTCTACACCCAGCCTAACCCTCCCCGGAGGTGCCTAAACCTAACCTCCCCCCGTAGACTAGTACTGATGTGGGGTGCATACTTACGATTGGGATGCTGGGTGTCGGGATTCAGGTGTCGGCATTTCGGCTGATGTTGGAGTTCCGGTGTCGGCATTTTAGCCATGTTTACAGTGATATATGGAATGACAGAGTTACGCTGGATAACTGACCATGATCATTGCTGTCTATTTAAATTGTAACATTGTGGTCCTCTCCCAACACCCCGGCCCGGTTTACTAAACTGGATATCGCAGCATTGTATAGCAGGGGGGGATGCTGACACAGATGTGCATGACTCCGCCTACAGCGCACACTTGCCCCAGAGGGAGCAGTCAGAGCGTCGGTGAGTATGCCCTGCTGGACCCACCAATCTCTATACAACAGATTTATACATTGGGATTAGCTCTAGATTTTGAAGTCGTGCGAGCAGGGCCCTCTGCCCTTTGTCTTCCCTACATCATTATGCTAATTCAGCACTGTGATTATGCACTTACGTCAAACTGTTCACTTGTTTGTATACTCTGAACTCATGTGACTTATTGTCAGTTGTAGAGCCCTTGTTTGGCGCCGTGGAAGCCTTGTGGCGCCTGTAAATAGATGTCAGCCCCTGCAAGTGACTGGACCAATATCCTGCTGAAAAAGGTTTACTTTAAGCTTTTATTTTTACCATTGGAGGGGCATTTACACTGCCCAGGTTAGGACACAGGTGGAGTCTCCCAGGGAATGGATCTAGGTGTGGGGCTTATTTCGTGGTATAGTTCTCTGACCCTCACAGTGCCTTTGATAATGTTTCATATTCCGCGGCGGCCTGCGTCAATGTCATTGCATGTGGCTGGGCTTGGGCCGATTTCCTGCCTCACATTAGCAGGGATTAATCCTGGCCCTGTGCACAGAACGTGTTACAGGCCCAGCTGCCAAATAGCAGACCGCAAATTCATATTTTTACACAAGGCTTGGTTTATTAATTAACGAGAAACAATCTCATTTATTTTCCCAGGAATTAGAGTCTGACCTGACGCTGATCTGGGGATGAGAGACGTCTGCAGCCGAATCTCCCGTCCTTTATGTTTCCTTCATATAACGGCGTTATTGGGCTGGAAGGAGAGACGTGTGTGAGGTAATAAGGTGAGGCGGCACACGCCATTATCTGTCTCCGCGGGACGGATGGATCATTTTATTTTGCCTCACTCACAAATGTCCTCAGCTTTAACTCCATAGCGGCCAGGCCGCCTGTAACAGCGTGAGGGGGGTGTCAGAGAAGAGTCTGGGGGCCTCACTTATTAGCGTTAAAATGTAAAAATGCTGGAAGGATGTAGACCCAAAAAGTGTCTCAGAAATGTTCCGTTTTACCTGCACATTATGGGCCTGATGCAAACCCGCATGCGGCACCAATGTTGGCGTAGTGGAATACGACAGGGCATGCGTTACACAGAGGGGCTCACCCAATCGCCTGCGAAGGGTTTCTTGCTGAAAAGAATGCATCTATTGTGTCCAAATTCCGATTAACACGGATATGTGCGCTCCTGAATCACGTCCTACTCAAATGAATGTCTAATTATAGCCGTGTCCAATCCATACAGCACCCCCATACACCTGTCCCATCCATACAGCACCCCCATACACCTGTCCCATCCATACAGCACCCCATACACCTGTCCCATCCATACAGCACCCCCATACACCTGTCCCATCCATACAGCACCCCATACACCTGTCCCTTCCATACAGCACCCCCATACACCTGTCCCATCCATACAGCATCCCCATACACCTGTCCCATCCATACAGCACCCCTATACACCTGTCCAATCCATACAGCACCCCATACACCTGTCCCATCCATACAGCACCCCCATACACCTGTCCCTTCCATACAGCACCCCATACACCTGTCCCATCCACACAGCACCCCCATATACATGTCCCATCCATACAGCACCCCCATATACCTGTCCCATCCATACAGCACCCCCATATACCTGTCCCATCCATACAGCACCCCATACACCTGTCCGAACCACACAGCACCCCATATACCTGTCCCATCCATACAGCACCCCCATATATCTGTCCCTTCCATACAGCAACCCCATATACCTGTCCCATCCATACAGCACCCCATACACCTGTCCCATCCATACAACACCCCCATATACCTGTACCATCCATACAACACTCCCATACACCTGTCCCATCCAAACTGCACCCGCATATACCTTATCAAAGTCAAAAAATATTACATAAAAAGAACATACAAACTACACACATATAAGTCGCTATACTTGCAAATATATGGTAGCGAGCACAGCAATATATGGTAGCATACGCATTTACATGGACATGCCACAGAGATGGATTCAACACTTATTTCATACATTACATAACTATAATAATATCAAGCACCAGACATCATGATGATTTAAATTTATATATAATGAAGTAATGTCATGTATGTGTATTATTTGAACGAAACAAGATAGACCAGTCATGTTTACTATTGAAGCAACCAGATTGATGTGTAGATTCATTTGATGCTTGTTGTAAAGTTGTTGGAAATTCCAACAAATAATTATGATTAAATGTATGTAAGCTAAAATCACTTTTATTAGAACAATAGATATTCCAAACAGGTAGTGGACAGGAAGCTCAGGCCAGCCCCCTTTGGACGTCCCCAAGACTGAACCTGTTCAGCATATACAAAGAGACTAGTGACTCATCATGAATGAGTGAGCCCCTCCCCCAGAAACTAGATAATACACTGCTGACCACACAGGAGTTTAGTTCCTGTTTTGGTCTCAGAGGAAGATGGAGTCCCAGCATTACTTTACAGAGAGATAGATATAAGATACATTGAGGGAATGGTATTGTATGCTGGCATGTAACTGTAACTACATGAAACTGTATGTTTTAACTGCTTACTGTGTGAGTGTAACCATGTAACTATAGGTATACTGTACTTTGTAATATATATTGAATCCATATCCTTTTAATAACAAATATATACATCAACGAGCTTTGGAACTCAGATAATGTGTGGGTGTATTGTTTTCTCTTATGGGATGCAGTGCTTTGCTATGTATAGTGCACATTCATGGCACATGGTAATAAGATGTGCAGGCGTTTACAATATATGGGGTCGATTCAATTCGGCAACTTATGAATAGCGCCGGGAATTAGCTCCCGCCGCTATTCAATTCAGCTCCAGTTAAGTCGGCGATGGCCCGTTCTCGCCGACTAAACAGGTTGAATTGTTGGGAGAACGGGCATTCTCCGACTTAACTCCCCGGCGCGAGGCTGATTCCCAACAGAATCAGCCTCGCGACGGCCGCTAAGCAGCACTTATGTCGGGTTTCTTCTCTCATCCCCCGGGGATGAGAGAAGAATTCCCGACAATTGCGGGTAACTAGCAGCTGAATTGAATAGCGTCGGGAGCTAATTCCCGGCGCTATTCATAAGTTGCCGCATTGAATCGACCCCTATATTAGAGCGGGCATTTTAAATATTTGTGAGGAAACAATTTGGCATTCACAGATGAGGGCTCTTACGGGATATCAGGGTCTTAATGATGCACTGTACATTACAAACGCGGCTGTAATCGACCGGCTCCGATGGACGCATCGTGACGCTGATGAAAATAACATCCACGTGTATTGTTGTGATATCAGTAAGCCAATGATATGAAATTTCAAGGGACAATGCGTTTCTCATAATATTTAAGATGGTAAAATGTATTTCTCTGACGTCCTAGTGGATGCTGGGTACTCCGTAAGGACCATGGGGTATAGACGGGCTCCGCAGGAGACTGGGCACTCTTAAAAGAAAGATTAGGTACTATATCTGGTGTGCACTGGCTCCTCCCTCTATGCCCCTCCTCCAGACCTCAGTTAGTGTCTGTGCCCGGCCAGAGCTGGATGCACCCTAGGGGCTCTCCTGAGCTTCCTAGAAAAGAAAGTATTTGTTAGGTTTTTTATTTTCAGTGAGATCTGCTGGCAACAGACTCACTGCTACGTGGGACTTAGGGGAGAGAAGCGAACCTACCTGCTTGCAGCTAGCTTGTACTTCTTAGGCTACTGGACACCATTAGCTCCAGAGGGATCGAACACAGGCCCAGTCCTCGGTCGTCCGGTCCTGGAGCCGCGCCGCCGTCCCCCTTGCAGAGCCAGAAGAACGAAGAGGAGTTGAAAATCGGCGGCTGAAGACTCCGGTCTTCATTAAGGTAGCGCACAGCACTGCAGCTGTGCGCCATTGCTCCCTTAGCACACCACACACTCCGGTCACTGATGGGTGCAGGGCGCTGGGGGGGGGGGGGGGGGCGCCCTGGGCAGCCCTTTCGCCAGCTTTACTTGGCGAAAAGCACATAATACAGTCTGATAAACTGTATATGTGCATTAACCCCCGCCATTAAAGTACATAAAAGGACAGAAGCCCGCCGCTGAGGGGGCCGGGCCTTCTTCCTCAGCACACCGGCGCCATTTTCTCTTCACAGCTCAGCTGGAAGGAAGCTCCCCAGGCTCTCCCCTGCAGTATCCTGGTACACAAAGGGTAAAAAAGAGAGGGGGGCACATAAATTTAGGCGCAAAACTGTGTATATAAGCTGCTATAGGGGAAAAATCACTCAGTATAGTGTACATCCCTGTATTATATAGCGCTGTGGTGTGTGCTGGCATACTCTCTCTCTGTCTCTCCAAGGTGCCCTGGTGGGGGAACTGTCTTCAAATAGAGCATCCCCTGTGTGTGTGGTGTGTCGGTACGCATGTGTCGACATGTTTGAGGTAAAAGGCTCCTCTAAGGAGGTGATAGAGCGGATATGTGTGTGGGAGGGTGTCTCCGTCGACAACGCCGACACCTGTTTGGATATGTGTAAGTGCTGAGGTAAAATTATTGCACAAATGGTTAGGGAACAGAAAGGAAATCTACCCTGGTCTGTCCCTATGTCACAGAGACCTTCAGAGTCTCTCTATGTTCACTATCCAAAATAACAAAGTATCGACACAGAGTTTAACTCCACTGTCGACTACGATAATGCAAAGTTACAGCCAAGAGGGCTAAAAGATATTCAATATATGATTATTGGAATAAAAGATGATTTGCATATCACTGATGACTCATCTGTCCCTGACACGAGAGTACACATGTTAAGGGGAAGAATGCTGAGGTAAATTTCCCTCCTCTCATGAGGAAAAAGAGCGGGAATCTCCAGACAAGAGACGGCAGCTTCCCACAAGAGAATTCTCAGGCAGCATCCTTTCCCCACTAGGGCCAGGATGTGTTGAGAATCTTCCCATTGGGTGTCCTGTTTGCACTAGCTATTCTCAGGGATCCTGCAGATAGTGTGCACATTCTAGTATACTACCCAGACCGGCGATTGTGTCGGCATGGGTTTATAGCGCTGTGGCAGCGTGGACAGGTACCTTATCAGCAGAGATTGAGACCCTAGTATGCATATAAATATTTTAAGATGCTGTCTTAAGTGATAGATATATAATTATAAGCATGCCCAAAGGGACATGAGTATACTGGGTCCTAGAGACAAAAGCTATGTCGATTTCTGCTTGACGTGTCCTGTAGAATATACATTGGACAGATGATGCCGACTTAAGAGGCATATGGAAGGCTGAGGATTGTGTGGAGAAAGGTTCTCGGGCCTGGTCTCCACAGCTATAGCTGGTAATTCTGATATTTTGCCTTATATTCCTGCACAGCCTAGGAAAGCACGACATTATTAAATGCAGCTTTTCGAATAAAGAAACAAGAAAGTCTGAGGTGCGTCCTTTCTTGTCAGAGCCGGGGGCAGAGGAAAGAAGCTGTACAACACAGCTAGTCCCCAGGAACAGAAGTCCTCCCCGGCCTCTACAAAAATCCACCGCATGTCGCTGGGGCTCCACAGGCGGAGCTTGGCCCGGTGGGGACTCGCCTTCGTAAGTTCAGCCACAAGTGGGTTCACTCCCTGTTAGATCCCTGGGCAATAGAAATTGAATCGCAGGGATACAGGCTGGACTGTGAGAAGATGCCCCCTCACCGAGGACCCGGTGGGCTTCCCCCCAAGAGAGGGAGCCAGTGTTAACTGCAATTCGTAAATTGTATCTTCAACAGGTGGTGGTCAAGGGTCCCCTCCTTCAACAAGAGGGTGTTATTATTCGACCATGTTATAATCCCGAAACCAGACGGTTCAGTTAGACCCATATTGTATTAAAATCCCTGAACATATACCTGAAAAGGTTCAGGTTCAAGATGGAATCGCTAAGAGCGGTCATTGCAAGCCTGAAATGAATCGGGACATAAGGGATGCATACCTTCGTGTCCCCATTTATCCACCTCATCAGGCGTACCTCAGAATTGCGGTACGGGATTGTCATTACCAATTTCACCAAGGTAATGGCGGATATGATGGTGCTCCTGCGGAAGCAAGGTGTCACTATTATCACATACTTGGATGATCTCCTCATAAAAGCGAGATCAAGAGAGCAGTTGCTGGACAGCGTATCACCTTCTCTGGAAGTGAAACGGCAACACGACTGGATTCTATATATTCCGAAGCCGCAGTTGGTTCCTACAGCTCATCTGTCTCGCCTAGGCATGATCCTAGACACAGACCAGAAGAGGGTTTATCTCCCGATAGAGAGAGCTCAGGAGCTCATGACACTGGTCAGGAATCCATTGAAAACCAAAACAGGTGTCAGTGCATCACTGCACTCGAGTCCTGGGAAGGATGATGGCATCATACGAGGCCATCCCCTTCGGCTGGTTCCATGCAAGGACAATGGAACTTACTGGACAAGTGGTCCGGATCACATCTTCAGATGCATCGGTTAATCACCCTATACCCCAGGGCCAGGGTGTCTCTCCTGTGGTGGCTGCGGAGTGCTCACCTTCTCGAGGGCCGCAGATTCGGCATTCAGGACTGGGTCCTGGTGACCACGGATGCAAGCCTCCGAGGGTGGGGGGCAGTTACACAGGGAAGAAAATTCCAAGGTTTGTGGTCAAGCCAACAGACTTGCCTTCACATCAATATCCTGGAACTAAGGGCCATATACAACGCCCTAAGTCAAGCGGAGTTCCTGCTTCGCGACCAACCGGTTCTGATCCAGTCAGACCGCAGGGGCTCATGTAAACCGCCAGGGCGGCGCAAGGAGCAGGGTGGCGAGGGTAGAAGCCACCAGAATTCTTCGCTGGGCGGAGAATCAAGTAAGCGCACTGTCAGCAGTGTTCATTCTGGGAGTGGACACGACCTCCACCCGGGAAAGTTTTGACTTCATCAGGAAGTCTTCACGCAGTTTTGCAAATTGATGGAAACTGCCTCAGGTGGACAACATGGCGTCCCACCTCAATAAAAAGATAAAAAAGGTTTTACGCTGGGTCAAGGGACTCTCAGGCGATAGCTGTGGTCGCACTAGTAACACCGTGGGTGTTCCAGTCGGTCTATATATTCCCTCCTCTTCCTCTCAGACCCAAGGGCTGAGAATTGTAATAAACGGAGGAGTGTGAACAATATTCTTTGCTCCGGATTGGCCAAGAAGGACTCGGTACCCGGAACTGCAAGAAATGCTCTCAGAGGACCCATGGCCTCTGCCTCTCAGTCAGGACATGTTGCAACAGGGACCCTGTCTGATCCAAGACTTACCGCGGCTGCGTTGGACGGCATGGCGGTTGGACGGCATGGCGGTTGAACGCCGGATCCTAGCGGAAAAGGGCATTCCGGATGCAGTTATTCCTACGCTGATAAAGGCTAGGAAAGACGTGACAGCAAGACTTTTTCACTGTATATGGCGAAAATAGGTTGCTTGGTGTGTGGCCGGGAAGGCCCTACAGAGGAATTCCAGGGGGGTCGATTCCTGCACTTCCTACAGTCAGGAGTGACTATGGGCCTAAAATTAGGATCCATAAAGGCCAAGATTTCGGCCCTATCCCTTTTTTCTCTCAAAAAGAACTGGCTTCACTGCCTGAAGTTCGGACGTTGTTACAGGGGTGCTGCATATTCAGCCCCTTTTTATGCCTCCAGTGGCACCTTGGGATCTTAACGTGTGTTGGATTCCTAAAATCCCACTGGTTTGAGCCACTTAAGACCGTGGAGCTAAAATATCTCACGTGGAAAGTGGTCATGCTTTTGGCCTTAGCTTGGACTAGGCGTGTGTCAGAATTGGCAGCTTTGTCATGTAAAAGCCCATATCTGATCTTCCATATGGAAAGGGCAGAATGGAGGACTCGTCCCCAATTTCTCCCTAAGGTGGTATCATCGTTTCATTTGAACCAACCTATTGTGGTGCCTGCGGCTACTAGGGACTTGGAGGATTCCAAGTTGCTGGATGTAGTCCGGGCCCTGAAACTTTATGTTTCCAGGACGACTAGAGTCAGAAAAACTGACTCGCTATTTATCCTGCATGCACCCAACAAGCTGGGTGCTCCTGCTTCAAAGCAGACTATTGCTCGCTGGATCTGTAGCACGATTCAGCTTGCACATTCTGCGGCTGGACTGCCGCATCCTAAATTAGTAAAAGCCCATTCCACGAGGAAGGTGGGCTCTTCTTGGGCGGCTGCCCGAGGGGTCTCGGCTTTACAACTTTGCCGAGCTGCTACTTGGTCGGATTCAAACACTTTTGCAAAATTCTACAAGTTTGATACCCTGGCTGAGGAGGACCTTGAGTTTGCTTATTCGGTGCTGCAGAGTCATCCGCACTCTCCCGCCCGTTTGGGAGCTTTGGTATAATCCCCATGGTCCTTACGGAGTACCCAGCATCCACTAGGACGTCAGAGAAAATAAGAATTTACTCACCGGTAATTCTATTTCTCGTAGTCCGTAGTGGATGCTGGGAGCCCGTCCCAAGTGCGGACTCTCTGCAATACATGTATATAGTTATTGCTTAACTAAAGGGTTATTGTATGAGCCATCTGTTGAGAGAGGCTCAGTTATTGTTCATACTGTTAACTGGGTATAGTTATCTTGAGTTGTACGGTGTGATTGGTGTGGCTGGTATGAGTCTTACCCTTGATTCCAAATCCTTTCTTAGTAATGTCAGCTCTTCCGGGCACAGTTTCCTTAACTGAGGTCTGGAGGAGGGGCATAGAGGGAGGAGCCAGTGCACACCAGATATAGTACCTAATCTTTCTTTTAAGAGTGCCCAGTCTCCTGCGGTGCCCGTCTATACCCCATGGTCCTTACGGAGTACCCAGCATCCACTACGGACTACGAGAAATAGAATTACCGGTGAGTAAATTCTTATTTTTTATTGTTGCAAAGTTCAAATAAGTCATATTGTGTTTGATTCAGATTGGATTGCTTATCTGTTAAGTAAGGTTAAAAGTACATTTAAAAGTTGCTGCATAGCCTTGATATAGGTTTTTTTTTAACTCAGGCCTAAAATAACTTCTGGTGCTTGTATAATGTGATTTCTTTGTGACAAAAGAAGCCGCATGGTCTGTCCTCCATTTTGGACTAACCACATGGCCTGTCCACCATTTTGTGTAAACCTCATGGATGTGGAAGGGGGAGGAGCAGTGGCCATCTTAGGAAGGTCATTTTCTAAATAGCTGATTTTCATTCTGCTCAGAACAATCAGCTTTCCTTGGTCACATCAAACACCATTTATGAGTTACCAATGCATTTATTTAACCCATGCCATAGTCAATTACAAATAGTTTCAATTGGGCCTAGTAAGAGTAAATGGTAAGAAAAATGCTTGGCTTGGGGTAAGAAATTGCACAGATAGAAAAAGGAAAGAAAAGGATTTAGGTTTTTTTCTTCACTTTTTCCTTCCAAGACTTGTAGAATCTGCTTGCTATAAGATAGCCATTGAAATGCAAATTAACCTGTGTAACTGCTTTTTCTTAGCAGGGAAAAGCAAATAGCTTTGATATGCAAATCAGAGGTAAGGTGTCTCATAGTAGACCAGTGAATGGTACATATATATAATATTATTATAATTATGTGTATATTTATATCAGTGTATGTTCTGCAAGATAGCTATCCAATCTGAATCATATCATTTAAATTATTGATTATTGCTAGAGTCATTATAGATCTGTGTGAAATAGGATACATTTGTTGCTATATAGGTAAATTTGAAATAACAGTATTTTAAGGAAGTAAGTGTAAAGACACAAACGCAGGTCTGCATAAAAGTTTATACAGAACAAGTTGTGTCTAGTGGGCAATAGTAATTAGTATTGTTCCCATTTATAGAGCTGTGTCATTTGTTTTATTGCGGACGCAGGGTTTTGTACACGTGTCTCGGACAAAGTAAAGGACTGCGCACGCAGCGTAAGAGACACGCACGGTCGCGTATTTATGCAAAGTGCGTAAAAATGCGGGCGCTAAGTACAAATTACACAATAGTGTCGTTTAGTTCAAAGGTGGGATAGTAGACATTTAATACAATAGCACATAACTATCAGATTTCAAAAGCAGATTAGTGTAAAAAAATTTAGTTTAAAAACTGTATTGCCTCTGGGGTAAAGCTGCCTATCTGAATGAATTAAAATTTTCTGTACAGAAAAACCAAAGTGTATTTGAGTGAGCGAACGTAGGAGTGAGTGGATATTCGAACCCAGGGAATTCGGGATCCCGTCGGGTGGTACACCGAGTGAGTGGAGGCTTGGTGGCGTGAGGCGGCTGACTCACATTAGTATAAGGTTTAATACGTAAGTCGTGAGGAGACTTACACAGGAGCATGGTAGGGAATTGTGAATTGTGTTGTGACCCATATAGTTTTTGATACGCTACGGCTGAGGTTTCGCAGCTTGTGATTCGATTCCAGTGGTTGTACGGCAGATAAGTAACAAGTACCTATATGCTGTGCGAATGGAACGCGCGTTTGTGGGTGCGATATATAGCGCAACGTGATATCCTTTTTACGAGCTTTTGCGTAAAATCGCGGTATCATTAGCGCTGTATAGAGCATACGCAAGCGTGATTTGTGTATAATAAAGCGCATAGGGAGTTTTCGCTGGTCTCTCTCAGGAAAATCTCCAACGGCCGATACTTTAGTGGAAATGGTAAGTTATTCCTAAAAACTTCCAGTAAATATAGGTCAATAGGGGCCCTAAGTTGGGTACATTGCCTTCGCTATCGACAGTGTATGGTAGTACTGGCCAACGTGGGCGTGAGCGGGTGAAGAGCGCTCGGAGAACTTTCACCGTCACCTTATATTGAGTATTTTGGTGTTTGTGGGAAAAGGCCCACAATTATGGGAGCCAGTTGCTCAAGTAAGTGACGTTTAACCAGGGTTCAGGTTGAAGAGCCGCGGCCCAGGGGGTCAGCGAAGTTTAAAGGAAAAAGTATTATGTGTGGGAAATATGGTCCACACGCTGAAGACTTTTTGTCTGAATGGGAATGTATGACTGACAAAGATAGGGAACCAATCCCTAGGGTGGGCAGCTTTGAACCGGAGGTATTGCAGAACTTAAGCAGTAAAATATGTCTTCTTAAATCCCAAAAACAAAGGGTCAGACATACAAATTGTTTAAACCTGTGGCAGCAAGAGGGGTTGGTGAGTTTGATCCTAAAGTATTGCAGGTGGTATGTCTAACCAAAGTCATATAAGACAAGAATGGAAATATAAGAACTGTTTGAACTTGTAGCAACAATAACCAAGTAGGAAGAAAAAAAAAGAGAATGCAAGTACACCGCCATATGTAGATATGGAAACAGTTACGGCCAGCATACAAACAAACTATAGAAAATAATAAAAATATGAAAAATATGACTGTAACCTATATATGTACTAATGAATGTTGAAGTTTTATTTAGGAGGAGAAGGTGACCTGATCGTTTTCAGCCATTTCTCATGTACCCAGAGGAGTATCCAACCGGTAAAAGAAGAGCAGTAGCCTGTGGGGGAAGTGGCTGAGACCAGTGGAACAGGTAAGTATGGTATCATTTGTGTACATATATAGTAAAACAAACAAAAAATAAAACTAAAAAAAAATCAAGAAAGTAACGTCAGAAATGGAGAAAAACCTGTTCGCACATTAGTATTTGCCAGTAGGAAAGCGGACAGAGACAAGGTAACCCCAGGGTATTTCTTTCAGTTACCATATAAGAAGTATTCATTCCTAGTAATGCCCCTAGCAAAGATGAGCTCGGAAATGTTTGTTGGACCATGTACAGACCCTTAATACGGGATGAGAAGGATTGAATGAAATACTTCGCATGACCTAGAAGCTTGTTAAACCTTTTTTTGTTTTTGTCTCTTGCAGTAATAGAAAACTCTCCATCTGGATAAGACCATTGGTAAACACTAATTCGGCAAATGGGAGGTGACTGTCTCTGTGCAAATGGACGGGCTCAATAAGGCATTGAGTGTCAGGGTGCAGACTTCTTTGCAAAATTGGAAAGGGGTCACAGTAGCTAATCTTAGATAGTGTGCTATTGTACATCACCACAATAGTGCTATGCGCAGAGAACAACAGGTGGAGAGGTTGAGGACGGTAAGTATACTGGCACATACAGGAAAGACCCATCCAGGGCCGTCTTTCCGTATGGGCTCAATGGGCACTTGCCCAAGGGCCCCAGGAGTACAAGGGCCCTGGGCTGATAGCTGAGGGTCCCCTCTTTCCAGGGGTACCAGATTTTTGAAAATCGGGCCAGGGGAACCAGAGATATCCGACTTCAAAGCAGTGGTCCCCATTCAAGCCTGTTAATTGCTCTTCCCAGCCAGATATCTCGGCTTCTGTTTGACGTACAGTTTTTCCAAAGGTATATCCCAAAAGCTGGGACTCTCCCCTTTTAGTGAACACTGGCAGCTTATCTCTACTATGCACATAATCAGAGATATCAGCCTTCCAGCAGCTGGTCCCTGCTCCAGCTCCAGACACCTGGTATACAGTTTTATATTTTCATTGGTGGATTGCTCTGGCTTCTGAGCTCTGATCCCCAAGTCCCCAGAACCTCCTGAAAAGTGAGACTCTTTAGTGTTTTTATCCCATTCAAAGCTAAGAAATCTATTTCCAGGAACTGGAGATATCCGCAGTCAAGCAAGCTGCCCTCCCACCAGAAAATTTTGAATATTAAGCCCACTCCACTATCTACCCCTCCCCTGCATATTAAACACCCCCTACCACCCTGGAAGTTATGTACCAGGGCCCCTTCATTCAGCCCAATGCCCCCTTATACCGTTTAGTGTTCCCTCGGCCGCCACTGTGCAGTAAAGGAGTAATTAGCAGAAATTACTGCTCCAGGTCCTACATGCTGAGCTGAAGATAGAACACCCCCTACCACCCAGGGGACATCAAAGCCGCCGCTGATAGCACCCCCAACCCCTACCGCTGGAGGATAGGTAGGGGCCCCAGTGCAGTGTTGTGCCCAGGGGCCCACACTGCTGTTAAGACGGCCCTGGACCCATCAGTCCAAACCCCAGATCCCTAATGTCAATAATATGTTACACTTGTAGGAAGGAAGGGCATTTTGCCAGAGATTGTAGGAGTAGTAGGACACATAGTCAATATAGATCCCCTAGACAGAAAACACAAGCCACATTATTAAACACATAGACGGGACCAAGGGACATATAGTAAGGAATCATAAGCCATATAGAAAACACAGATTCGGCTACTGGGAACAACAAAATAAATGCAACATTACCCTTTGACAAAACTTGAAGACTAATGTTGCATTCTACTGTTCTAGATGCATGTCCATCACAGGTAGAGGAAATTATCTCACAGATACCGGGTTCCCTATGAACTTAGGATGGACAGGACACTGGATTGATGGCTGGGATAGTCCCAGTAGAGATAAGACACACAGAATTTTTCTAAGGGGAATAGACCAAGTAGAGAATCACTTCTCCGTAGTGCCCAATCCAGTTGTCAAATTTTTATAAAATCTTCTTCACCTCTACAAACTCATCTGTCACCAATCTTTATTCTGTTTCTCTACAGTTTCCTCTTCATCTTTTGCGTTAACACAGGGTGGTACAATACATGGACCCAAGTACAGTTCAAACTCCACATGCCTAGGTCCTTCAGAGTTCTGCCCAAACCCAGTATATCTCAACAGCACGATGACACCAGTATTACTGCAGTGTGCCTTGTCATGCACAAAGGGTGGAGAATGGGAATACTGGTGAAGGGAAATTTTGTATAGACACTGATTTGCCTGTTGGTGAATGGCAAACCTGACATTTTCTTTTTCATTTTCTTCTTCTTTCTCTCCTCTAGAGATGTTTCTTTTTTTTTTTGAGTTATGCTCATGGTACTCTACATTGAAAACACACGATAGTTAAATTAAGATACAAAAAAATTGTGTTCCCTACAGGATAAGGCAGTCTGGATGACAAAGGGGTATGGCCAGGAGTCTTCAGGACTGTGGGCAGGTGGACACGGTAAGCCAGTAGCCCCCAGAGCATACCTTCCAAGTCTAGCTGAGGTGGCACACGGTCTGACTCATCTAGGCAAAGAGGGTAGGTGCAGGCTGATGAGAGCCTACTGGTGTGCGCCAGGATTTTATTCTCATGCAGGTAAGAGAGCAATGACCTGTCTTGCTTGCTTGAGGAAAAATATTGGTAAAGCAATACCAACAGAGCCATCCCATATCCCTTCTGCAGACGGATCTTTTCAGGAAATACAAATCGACTTCATACAGTTAACACCCTTTAGTAATTATTGTTATGTATTGGTGTGCACTGATGTTTTCTCAAACTGGGTAGAGGCATTTCCTGCCGCCACGGATGCTGCTGTGTTTACCGCAAAGAAAAATTGCGCAGAAATTTGTGTGTAGATAATGGTACCCCTAGAAGTAGAAGCAAAGCTTGAAATTGTACTATTGTGATCATAGATACTGCCACTAGTATTATGTAGCTTCGGAACCACTCCCAGATCTTCACTCAACGAACCACCCTCTTCGAAATTTGTTTTTGTTTTGGTATTTGTGTCTTTTTGGTTGTTTTTGGAAGACAACCTCATGTCATGATTGATCCGCACAATGATCAGAAATACACCAATGAGGTGACAGTACAGTACCTTATTGAGATGAGCCAGCATTTGAGAACTTGACAAAAGAACTTGAAACTGTTGATTGCTGGTATGCCAAATACTGTCTTGATTGTGAACCAAGAGACTGTGTGATTGTTCTTACGCTCAGGTTGCCTAATAGACAGGTGGGAAGGACCATACCAAGTTTTGTTGACAGCACTAAAGGTCGCCGAAAGAGAGACTTGGGTCCACTCGTCCCACTGCAAGAAGGTCGCTGACCCGGAGAGAACTCGTGACAAAGTAGTTTATTGCTCACATTCATAGAGTTTGTGTAGTTTGGTAACTGTGTGTTCCAAGTGAACTGTGTGTTCCAAGTGAACTGTGTGTTCAAAGAGCAAGATGGAGAGCAAAGTGAACTGTGTGTTCCAAGTGAACTGTGTGTTCAAAGAGCAAGGCAAAGAGAACCTCGTATCACTAGAGACTCTGTTCCGTGAAGACTGAGAGGCGGCACTGTTGAACACTACCTAAGCGTACTAAAGGATTGCAGAAAGACCAGTCATTGTAATTGATTTGTTATGAACAAGAGTTGTTTTGTTCTATTTCTTTTTTCTCTCTTTCCCGCTGACAAACATTTATTTTTCAGGATATTCTATTTTTGCAAGGTTTTTTTATGAGGAGCTGAGTGTGGGACTGGAACTGGTTCTGGAGGAAGGAGTGATTTCCTTATAGGATCCCAGGATTAGCCGATCAGTTTGTTAAAGTCCGAGAAAAATCAAAGTTCTAGTAGTAATGGAGTTCAGAGGTAATCAGGAAAAATCAGACAATGGCTACTCACACATTGCAGATAAAGAGCTCATTAATATTTGTGGAAGAAAGGTTTATGAGTGGCTCTCCCCGAACTCCGAAGGTTTATGTTATTTAGGAAGGACACTACTTATAACCCTTGTTCAATGATTAAACAGACCTAGCATACGTTCCAGAAATGGAAACAATGTTCAGAAAATGATAGGAATATGTAGATCATGAAAATTTTATATGTCACTGCCACGATTTGTTTGTGTCTTCTTCATCTACCCAGCAGAACCTCAATTGAATCCAAACATCAGTGTACAAAGACGTAGGTACATGTATGTGTGAAATGTTCGTCGCAAATCAGACATTATAGGCCAAAACACTGTCCCAGCATACTCTATAGGTTGAATGTTGTCCCACACCCAACCAGTGGTCCCGTGACCGCCGAGTGCATATAGAGGATGTCTCGTCCTCCTCCCTGTCTTCCCCAAATATAAAGTGTCTGATTTGCAAAATGCATACATACTTATGTCTAGGTCACCGATTATTGTATGAAATATTTTTTTCTTATGTGAATAATTGATGGCAGTTATTGTTTGCTGCCAAAGGGTGGACTTTCGAAGACAAAAATATTACATAAAAAGAACATACAAACTACACACATATAAGTCGCTATACTTGCAAATACGCGCAGCGAGCACAGCAATATATGGTAACACACGCATTTACACGGCTATACCACAGAGATGGATTTAACACTTATTTCATACAGTACATAACTATAATAATATCAAGCGCCAGACATCATGATGATTTAAAATTATATATAATGAAGTAATGTCATGTATGTGTATTATTTGAACGAAACAAGATAGACCGGTCATGTTTACTATTGAAGCAACCAGATTTATGTGTAGATTCATTTGATGCTTGTTGTAAAGTTGTAGGAAATTTCAACAAATAATTATGATTAAATGTATGTAAGCTAAAATTACTTTTATTAGAACAATAGATATTCCAAATAGGTAGTGGACAGGAAGCTCAGGCCAGCCCCTTTGGACGTCCCCAAGACTGAACCTGTTCAGCATATACAAAGAGACTAGTGACTCATCATGAATGAGTGAGTCCCCTCCCCCAGAAACTAGATAACACACTGCTGACCACACAGGAGGTCAGTTCCTGTTTTGGTCTCAGAGGAAGATGGAGTCCCAGCATTACTTTACAGAGAGAGAGAGAGAGATATAAGATACATTGAGGGAATGGTATTGTATGCTGGCATGTAACTGTAACTGTATGTAACTGTATGTTTTAACTGCTTACTCTGTGAGTGTAACCCTGTATGTATAGATATACTGTACTTTGTAATATATTGAATCCATATCCTTTTAATAACAAATATATACATCAATGAGCTTTGGAACTCAGATAATGTGTGGGTGTATTGCTTTCTCTTATAGGATGCAGTGTTTTGCTATGTTTAGTGCACATTCATGGCACATGGTAATAAGATGTGCAGGCGTTTACGATATATATTAGGGCGGGCATTTTAAATATTTGTGAGGAAACAATTTGGCATTCACTACCTGTCCCATCCATACAGCACCCCATATACCTGTGCCTTCCATACAGCACCCCCATATACCTGTCCCTTCCATACAGCACCCCCATATACCTGTCCCATCCATACAGCACTCCATATACCTGTCCCTTCCATACAGCACTCCATATACCTGTCCCATCCATACAGCACCCCCATATACCTGCCACTTCCATACAGCACCCCCATACACCTGTCCCATCCATACAGCACCCCCACACACCTGTCCCATCCATAGAGCAACCCCATATACCTGTCCCATCCACACAGCACCCCATACACCTGTCCCATCTATACAGCACCCCCATATACCTGTCCCAGCCATACAGCACCCCATACACCTATCCCATCCATACAGCAGCACCATATACCTGTCCCATCAATACAGCACCCCCATATACCTGTCCCATCCATACAGCACCACCATATACCTGTCCCATCCATACAGCACCCCCATACACCTGTCCCATCCATACAGCACCCCCATAAACCTGTCCCATCCATACACCACCCCCATATACCTGTCCCATTCATACAGCACCCCCATACACCTGTCCCATCCATACAGCACTCACATATACCTGGCCCATCCATACAGCACCCCATATACCTGTCCCATCCATACAGCACCCCATACACCTGTCCCATCCATACAGCACCCCCATATACATGTCCCATCCATACAGCACCCCCATACACCTGTCCCATCCATACAGCGCCCCCATATACCTGTCCCTTCCATACAGCACCCCCATATACCTGTCCCATCCATACAGCACCTCCATATACCTGTCCCATCCATACAGCACCCCCATACACCTGTCCCATCCATACAGCACTCACATATACCTGGCCCATCCATACATCACCCTATACACCTGTCCCATCCATACAGCACCCCCATATACATGTCCCATCCATACACCTGTCCCATCCATACAGCACCCCCATACACCTGTCCCATCCATACAGCACCCCATACACCTGTCCCATCCATACAGCACCCCCATACACCTGTCCCATCCATACAGCACCCCATACACCTGTCCCTTCCATACAGCACCCCCATACACCTGTCCCATCCATACAGCATCCCCATACACCTGTCCCATCCATACAGCACCCCTATACACCTGTCCAATCCATACAGCACCCCCATATACATGTCCCATCCATACACCTGTCCCATCCATACAGTGCCCCCATATACCTGTCCCATCCATACAGCACCCCCATATACCTGTCCCATCCATACAGCACCCCCATATACCTGTCCCATCCATACAGCACCCCCATACACCTGTCCCAGCCATACAGCACCCCCATACACCTGTCCCATCCATACAGCACCCCCATACACCTGTCCAATCCATAGAGCACCCTCATATACCTGTCCCATCCATAGTGCCCCCATATACCTGTCCCATCCATACAGTGCCCCTATATACTTGTCCCATCCATACAACGCCCCCATACACCTGTCCCATCCATACAACACCCCCATACACCTCTCCAATCCATACAGTGCCCCATATACCTGTCCCATCCATACCGCACCCTCATACACCTGTCCCATCCATACAGCACCCCCATACACCTGTCCCGTCAATACAGCACCCCATATACCTGTCCCATCCATACAGCACCCCATATACCTGTCCCATCCATACAGCATCCCCATATACCTGTCCCATCCATACAGCACCCCCATACACCTGTCCCATCCATACAGCATCCCCATATACCTGTCCCATCCATACAGCGCCCCCATACACCTGTCCCATCGATAGAGCACACCCATACACCTGTCACTTCCACACAGCACCCTCATATACCTGTCCCATCCATACAGCACCCCCATATACCTGTCCCATCCATACAGAGCCCCCATACACCTCTCCCATCCACACAGCACCCCATATACCTGTCCCATCCATACAGCACCCCCATACACCTGTCCCATCCATACTGCACCCCCAAATACCTGTCCCATCCATACAGCACCCCCATACACCTGTCCTATCCATACTGCACCCCCTTATACCTGTCCCATCCATACAGCACACCCATATACCTGTCCCTTCCATACAGCACCCCCATATACCTGTCCCTTCCATACAGCACCCCATATACCTGTCCCTTCCATACAGCACCCCCATATACCTGTCCCATCCATACAGCACCCCATATACCTGTCCCATCCATACATCACCCCCATACACCTGTCCCATCCATACAGCACCCCCATACACCGGTCCCATCCATACAGCACCCCCATACACCTGTCCCATCCATACAGCACCCCCATACAACTGTCCCATCCATACAGCACCCCCATATTATTGTCCCATCCATACAGCACCCCCATACACCTGTCCCATCCATACACCACCCCCATATACCTTTCCCATCCATACATCACCCCCATACACCTGTCCCATCCATACTGCACCCCCATATACATGTCCCATCCATACAGCACCCCATACACCTGTCCCATCCATACAGCACCCCCATATACCTGTCCCATCCATACAGCACCCCCATACACCTGTCCCATCCATACAGCACCCCCATATACCTGTCCCATCCATACAGCATCCCCATACACCTGTCCCAGCCATACAGCACCCCCATATACCTGTCCCATCCATACAGCACCCCATACACCTGTCCCATCCATACAGCACCCCCATACACCTGTCCCATCCATACAGCACCCCATACACCTGTCCCTTCCATACAGCACCCCCATACACCTGTCCCATCCATACAGCATCCCCATACACCTGTCCCATCCATACAGCACCCCTATACACCTGTCCAATCCATACAGCACCCCATACACCTGTCCCATCCATACAGCACCCCCATACACCTGTCCCTTCCATACAGCGGGTTCACTACGGCTGGCCGGCGGTCGGGCTCCCGGCGACCAGCATCCCGGCGCCGGGAGCCCGACCGCCGGCTTACCGACAGCTTGACGAGCGCAAATGAGCCCCTTGCGGGCTCGCTGCGCTCGCCACGCTACGGGCTACGCGCGCCACACTATTTTATTCTCCCTCTATGGGGGTCGTGGACCCCACGAGGGAAAATAAGTGTCGGTATGCCGGCTGTCGGGCTCCCGGCGCCGGTATACTGAGCGCCGGGAGCCCGACCGCCGGCAAACAGAAGACCACCCCATACAGCACCCCATACACATGTCCAATCCATACAGCACCCCCATACACCTGTCCCATCCATACAGCACCCCCATACACCTGTCCCTTCCATACAGCACCCCCATACACCTGTCCCATCCATACAGCATCCCCATACACCTGTCCCATCCATACAGCACCCCCATACACCTGTCCAATCCATACAGCATCCCATACACCTGTCCCATCCATACAGCACCCCCATACACCGGTCCAATCCATACAGCACCCAATACACCTGTCCAATCCATACAGCACCCCCATATACCTGTCCCATCCATACAGCACTTCCATACACCTGTCCCATCCATACAGCACCCCATACACTAGTCCCATCCATACAGCTCCCCCATACACCTGTAACATCCATACAGCAGCCTCATATACCTGTCCCATCCACACAGCACCCCCATATACCTGTCCCATCCACACAGCACCCCCATATACCTGTCCCATCCATACAGCACCCCCATATACCTGTCCCATCCATACAGATCCCCCATACACCTCTCCCATCCATACAGCACCACATACACCTGTCCCATCCACACAGCACCCCCATATACCTGTCCCATCCATACAGCACACCCATATACCTGCCCATGCACACAGCACCCCCATACACCTGTCCCATCCACACAGCACTCCATACACCTGTCACATCCATACAATACCCCCATATACCTGTCCCATCCATACAGCTCCCCATACAATTGTCCCATCCATACAGCACCCTCATACACCTGTCCGAACCACACAGCACCCCCATATACCTGTCCCATCCATACAGCACCCCCATATGCCTGTCTCATCCATATAGAGCCCCCATACACATGTCCCATCCATACAGCACCCCCATACACCTGTCCCATCCATACAGCACCCCCATGCACCTGTCTGAACCACACAGCACCCCCATATACCGGTCCCATCCATACAGCACCCCCATATACCTGTTCCATCCATACATAGCCCCAATACACATGTCCCATCCATACAGCACCCCCATACACCTGACCCATCCATACAGCACCCCCATACACCTGTCACATCCCTACATCACCCTAAATACCTGTCCCATCCATACAGCACCTCTCTATACATGTCCCATCCATACAGCACCCCCATATACCTGTCCCATACACACAGCACCCCATACACCTGTCCCATCCATACAGCACCCCATACACCTGTCCCATCCACACAGCACCCCCATATACCTGTCCCTTCCATACATCACCCCATACACCTCTCCCATCCATACAGCACCCCATATACCTGTCCCATCCATACAGTACCCCCATACACCTGTCCTATCCATACTGCACCCCCATATACCTGTCCCATCCATACAGCACCCCCATACACCTGTCCCATCCATACAGCACCCCCATATACCTGTCCCTTCCATACAGCACCCCACACACCTGTCCCTTCCATACAGCACCCCCATATACCTGTCCCATCCATACAGCACCCCATACACCTGTCCCATCCATACAGCACCCCCATACACCGGTCCCATCCATACAGCACCCCCATACACCTGTCCCATCCATAGAGCACCCCCATACACCTGTCACATCCCTACAGCACCCTAAATACCTGTCCCATCCATACAGCACCTCCCTATACATGTCCCATCCATACAGCACCCCCATATACCTGTCCCATACACACAGCATCCCATACACCTGTCCCATCCATACAGCACCCCATACACCTGTCCCATCCACACAGCACCCCCATATACATGTCCCATCCATACAGCACCCCATATACCTGTCCCATCCATACAGCACCCCATATACCTGTCCCTTCCATACATCACCCCATACACCTGTCCCATCCACACAGCACCCCATACACCTGTCCCATCCACACAGCACCCCCATATACTTGTCCCATCCATACAGCACCCCATATACCTGTCCCATCCATACAGCACCCCATACACCTGTCCCATCCACACAGCACCCCCATATATCTGTCCCATCCATACAGCACCCCATATACCTGTCCCATCCATACAGCACCCCATATACCTGTCCCTTCCATACATCACCCCATACACCTGTCCCATCCACACAGCACCCCATACACCTGTCCCATCCACACAGCACCCCCATATACCTGTCCCATCCATACAGCACCCCATATACCTGTCCCATCCATACATCACCCCTATACACCTGTCCCATCCATACAGCACCCCCATATACCTGTCCCATCCATACAGCACCCACATATACCTGTCCCATCCATACAGCACCCCCATATACCTGTCCCATCCATACATCACCCCCATATACCTGTCCCTTCCATACAGCACCCCCATACACCTGTCCCATCCATACAGCACCCCCATACACCGGTCCCATCCATACAGCACCCCCGTACACCTGTCCCATCCATACAGCACCCACATATACCTGTCCCATCCATAGAGCACCCCCATACACCTGTCCCATCCATACAGCACCCCCATATTATTGTCCCATCCATACAGCACCCCCATACACCTGTCCCATCCATACACCACCCCCATATACCTTTCCCATCCATACATCACCCCATACACCTGTCCCATCCATACTGCACCCCCATATACATGTCCCATCCATACAGCACCCCATACACCTGTCCCATCCATACAGCACCCCCATATATCTGTCCCATCCATACAGCACCCCCATGTACCTGTCCCATCCATACAGTACCCCCATACACCTGTCCCAGCCATACAGCACCCCCATACACCTGTCCCATCCATACAGCACTCCCATACACCTGTAACATCCATACAGCACCCTCATATACCTGTCCCATCCATACAGCACCCCCATATACCTGTCCCATCCACACAGCACCCCCATATACCTGTCCCATCCATACAGACCCCCATACACCTCTCCCATCCATACAGCACCACATACACCTGTCCCATCAACACAGCACCCCATATACCTGTCCCATCCATATAGCACCCCCATATACCTGCCCATGCACACAGCACCCCCATACACCTGTCCCATCCACACAGCACCCCATACACATGTCCCATCCATACAGCACCTCATACACCTGTCCCATCCATACAGCACCCTCATATACCTGTCCGAACCACACAGCACCCCCATATACCTGTCCCATCCATACAGCAACCCCATATGCCTGTCTCATCCATACAGAGCCCCCATATACCTGTCCCATCCATACAGCACCCCCATACACCTGTCCCATCCATACAGCACCCCCATGCACCTGTCTGAACCACACAGCACCCCCATATACCGGTCCCATCCATACAGCACCCCCATATACCTGTCCCATCCATATAGCACCCCCATACACCTGTCACATCCCTACATCACCCTAAATACCTGTCCCATCTATACAGCACCTCCCTATACATGTCCCATCCATACAGCACCCCCATATACCTGTCCCATCCACACAGCACTCCCATAAACCTGTCCCATCCACACAGCACCCCCATACACCTGTCCCATCCACACAGCACCCCATACACCTGTCCCATCCATACAGAACCCCCATATACCTGTCCCATCCATACACCACCCCCATATACCTGTCCCATCCATACAGCACCACTTACACCTGGTGGACCACCAAGCTCTGTAAATTAGCTGTGTATATGTAGCTGAGGCAAGCCAAGCAAGACTTTGAGAAAATGTGTATGCAGACTAGCTGCCCAAGGATAGTCAGGGGAGGAGAAGTGATTCTTGATTAAGCACCTACACACTGCACCAATACACTTCTCTACCAAGCTAATTACCCCAAGTCATCAGACTACTGGTGCTGATCCCCCTCTGGTACTGGTTGTGCTATAGGGAATGTAGATGATCTGGCTACTGGTGGTGATCCCCCTCTGATCCTGGTTGTGCTATGGGGAATATAGATGATCTGGCTACTGGTCCTGATCCCCCTCTGATCCTGGTTGTGCTATGGGGAATATAGATGATCTGGCTACTGGTCCTGATCCCCCTCTGGTCCTGGTTGTGATATGGGGAATGTAGATGATCTGGCTACTGGTCCTGATCCCCCTCTGGACCTGGTTGTGCTATGGGGAATATAGATGATCTGGCTACTGGTCCTGATCCCCCTCTGATCCTGGTTGTGCTATGGGGAATGTAGATGATCTGGCTACTGGTCCTGATCCCCCCCTGGACCTGATGGTGCTATGGGGAATGTAGATGATCTGGCTACTGGTCCTGATCCCCCTCTGATCCTGGTTGTGCTATGGGGAATATAGATGATCTGGCTACTGGTCCTGATCCCCCTCTGATCCTGGTTGTGCTATGGGGAATATAGATGATCTGGCTACTGGTCCTGATCCCCCTCTGATCCTGGTTGTGCTATGGGGAATATAGATGATCTGGCTACTGGTCCTGATTCCCCTCTGGTCCTGGTTGTGCTATGGGGAATATAGATGATCTGGCTACTGGTCCTGATCTCCCCCCCCTGGACCTGATGGTGCTATGGGGAATGTAGATGATCTGGCTACTGGTCCTGATCCCCCTCTGGTCCTGGTTGTGCTATGGGGAATATAGATGATCTGGCTACTGGTCCTGATCTCCCCCCCCTGGACCTGGTTGTGCTATGGGGAATATAGATGATCTGGCTACTGGTCCTAAGTCCCCTCTGGTCCTGGTTGTGCTATGGGGAATATAGATGATCTGGCTACTGGTCCTGATTCCCCTCTGGTACTGGTTGTGCTATGGGGAATGTAGATGATCTGGCTACTGGTCCTGAGCTCCCTCTGGTCCTGGTTGTGCTATGGGGAATATAGATGATCTGGCTACTGGTGCTGATCCCCCTCTGGTCCTGGCCGTGCTATGGGGAATATAGATGATCTGGCTACTGGTCCTGATTCCCCTCTGGTACTGGTTGTGCTATGGGGAATGTAGATGATCTGGCTACTGGTCCTGATTCACCTCTGGCCCTGGTTGTGCTATGGGGAATGTAGATGATCTGACTACTGGTCCTGATCCCCCCCCTGGACCTGATGGTGCTATGGGGAATGTAGATGATCTGGCTACTGGTGCTGATCCCCCTCTGGACCTGGTTGTGCTATGGGGAATATAGGTGATCTGACTACTGGTCCTGATCCCCCCCCTGGACCTGATGGTGCTATGGGGAATGTAGATGATCTGGCTACTGGTCCTGATCCCCCCCTGGACCTGATGGTGCTATGGGGAATGTAGATGATCTGGCTACTGGTCCGGTTCCACCTCTGGTCCTGGTTGTGCTATGGGGAATAAAGATGATCTAGCTACTGGTCCTGATTCCCCTCTGGTCCTGGTTGTGCTATGGGGAATATAGATGATCTGGCTACTGGTCCTGATCCACCTCTGGTCCTGGTTGTGCTATGGGGAATATAGATGATCTGGCTACTGGTGCTGATCCCCTTCTGGACCTGATTGTGCTATGGGGAATGTAGATGATCTGGCTACTGGTCCTGATCCCCCTCTTGTCCTGTTTGTGCTATGCGGAATGTAGATGATCTGGCTACTGGTGCTGATCCCCCTCTGGTACTGGTTGTGCTATGGGGAATGTAGATGATCTAGCTACTGGTCCTGAGCCCCCTCTGGTCCTGGTTGTGCTATGGGGAATGTAGATGATCTGGCTACTGGTGCTGATCCCCCTCTGGACCTGGTTGTGTTATGGGGAATATAGATGATCTGGCTACTGGTCCTGATTCCCCTCTGGTCCTGGTTGTGCTATGGGGAATGTAGATGATCTAGCTACTGGTCCTGAGCCCCCTCTGGACCTGGTTGTGCTATGGGGAATGTAGATGATCTGGCTACTGGTGCTGATCCCCCTCTGGACCTGGTTGTGTTATGGGGAATGTAGATGATCTGGCTACTGGTCCTGATTCCCCTCTGGTCCTGGTTGTGCTATGGGGAATGTAGATGATCTGGCTACTGGTCCTGAGCCCCCTCTGATCCTGGTTGTGTTATGGGGAATGTAGATGATCTGGCTACTGGTCCTGAGTCCCCTCTGGTCCTGGTTGTGCTATGGGGAATGTAGATGATCTGGCTACTGGTCCTGAGCCCCCTCTGATCCTGGTTGTGTTATGGGGAATGTAGATGATCTGGCTACTGGTCCTGAGCCCCCTCTGGACCTGGTTGTGCTATGGGGAATGTAGATGATCTGGCTACTTGTCCTGATTCCCCTCTGGACCTGGTTGTGCTATGGGGAATGTAGATGATCTGGCTACTGGTGCTGATCCCCCTCTGGACCTGGTTGTGTTATGGGGAATGTAGATGATCTGGCTACTGGTCCTGATTCCCCTCTGGTCCTGGTTTTGCTATGGGGAATATAGATGATCTGGCTACTGGTCCTGAGCCCCCTCTGGTCCTGGTTGTGCTATGGGGAACATAGGTGGTCTGGCTACTGGTCCTGATCCCCCTCTGATCCTGGTTGTGCTGTGGGGAATGTAGATAATCTGGCTACTGGTCCTGACCCACCTCTGGTCCTGGTTGTGATATGGGGAATATAGGTGATCTGGCTACTGGTCCAGATCCCCCTCTGGACCTGGTTGTGCTATGGGGAATGTAGATGATCTGGCTTCTGGTGCTGATCCCCCTCTGAACCTGGTTGTGCTATGGGGAATGTAGATGATCTGGCTACTGGTCCCGATAGCCCTCTGGACCTGGTTGTGTTATGGGGAATGTAGATGATCTGGCTACTGGTCCTGACCCACCTCTGGTCCTGGTTGTGCTATGGGGAATATAGCTGATCTGGCTACTGGTCCTGATCCCCCTCTGATCCTGGTTGTGCTATGGGGAATGTAGATGATCTGGCTACTGGTCCTGATCCCCCTCTTGTCCTGGTTGTGCTATGGGGAATATAGCTGATCTGGCTACTGGTCCTGTTCCCCCTCTGATCCTGGTTGTGCTATGGGGAATGTAGATGATCTGGCTACTGGTGCTGATCCCCCTCTGGACCTGGTTGTGCTGTGGGGAATGTAGATGATCTGGCTACTGGTCCTGACCCACCTCTGGTCCTGGTTGTGATATGGGGAATATAGGTGATCTGGCTACTTGTCCAGATCCCCCTCTGGACCTGGTTATGCTATGGGGAATGTAGATGATCTGGTTACTGGTGCTGATCCCCCTCTGGACCTGGTTGTGCTATGGGGAATGTAGATGATCTAGCTACTAGTCCTGACCCACCTCTGATCCTGGTTGTGCTATTGGGAATACAGATGATTTGGCTACTGGTCCTGACCCACCTCTGGTCCTGGTTGTGCTATTGGAAATATAGATGATCTGGCTACTGGTCCTGACCCACCTCTGGTCCTGGTTGTGTTATGGGGAATATAGATGATCTGGCTACTGGTCCTGATCCCCCTCTGGACCTGGTTGTGTTATGGGGAATGTAGATGCTCTGGCTACTGGTCCTGACCCACCTCTGGTCCTGGTTGTGCTATGGGGAATATAGATGATCTGGCTACTGGTCCTGATTCCCCTCTGGTCCTGGTTGAGCTATGGGGAATATAGATGATCTGGCTACTTGTCCTGATTCCCCTCTGGACCTGGTTGTGCTTTGGGGAATGTAGATGATCTGGCTAGTGATCCTGATTCCCCTCTGGACCTGGGTGTGCTATTTGGAATGTAGATGATCTGGCTACTGGTCCTGTCTGGTCCTGATTCCCCGCTGATCCTGGTTGTGCTATTGGGAATATAGATGATCTGGCTACTGGTCCTGATCCCCCTCTGGTCCTGGTTGTGCTATGGGGAATGTAGATGATCTGGCTACTGGTGCTGATCCCCCTCTGGTCCTGGTTGTGCTATGGGGAATGTAGATGATCTGGCTACTGGTCCTGATTCCCCTCTGGTCCTGGTTGTGATATGGGGAATATAGGTGATCTGGCTACTGGTCCTGATTCCCCTCTGGTACTGGTTGTGCTATGGGGAATGTAGATGTTATGGCTACTGGGGCTGATCCCCCTCTGGTCCTGGTTGTGCTATGGGGAATGTAGATGATCTGGCTACTGGTCCTGACCCACCTCTGGTCCTGGTTGTGCTATGGGGAATATAGATGATCTGGCTACTGTTCCTGATCCCCCTCTGGTCCTGGTTGTGCTATGGGGAATATAGATGATCTGGCTAGTGATTTTGATTCCCCTCTGGACCTTGGTGTGCTATGGGGAATGAATATGATCTGGCTACAGGTCCTGTCTGGTTCTGATTCCCCGCTGATCCTGGTTGTGCTATAGGGAATATAGATGATCTTGCTCCTGGTGCTGATCCCCCTCTGGTCCTGGTTGTGCTATGGGGAATGTAGATGATCTGGCTACTGGTCCTGATCCCCCTCTGGTCCTGGTTGTGCTATGGGGAATGTAGATGATCTGGCTACTGGTCCTGATTCCCCTCTGGTACTGGTTGTGCTATGGGGAATGTAGATGATCTGGCTACTGGTCCTGAGCCCCCTCTTGTCCTGGTTGTGTTATGGGGAATATAGATGATCTGGCTTCTGGTCCTGATCCCCCTCTGGTCCTGGTTGTGCTATGGGGAATGTAGATGATCTGGCTACTGGTCCTGATCCCCCTCTGGTCCTGGTTGTGCTATGGGGAATATAGATGATCTGGCTACTGGTGGTGATCCTCCTCTGGTCCTGGTTGTCCTATGGGGAATATAGATGATCTGGCTACTGGTCCTGATTCCCCTCTGGTCCTGGTTGTGCTATGGGGAATGTAGATGATCTGGCTACTGGTGCTAATCCCCCTCTGGACCTGGTTGTGCTATGGGGAATATAGATGATCTGGCTACTGGTCCTGATCCCCCTCTGGACCTGGTTGTGCTATGGGGAATGTAGATGATCTGGCTACTGGTGCTGATCCCCCTCTGGACCTGGTTGTGCTATGGTGAATAAAGATGATCTGGATACTGGTCCTGATCCCCCTCTTGTCCTGTTTGTGCTATGGGGAATGTAGATGATCTGGCTACTAGTGCTGATCCCCCCCTGGTCCTGGTCGTGCTATGGGGAATATAGACGATCTGGCTACTGGTCCTCATTCCCCTCTGGTCCTGGTTGTGTTATGGGGAATATAGATGATCTGGCTACTGGTCCTGATTCCCCTCTGGTCCTGGTTGTGCTACGGGGAATATAGACGATCTGGCTACTGGTCCTGATCCCCTTCTGGACCTGGTTGTGCTATGGGGAATATAGATGATCTGGCTACTGGTCCTGATCCCCCTCTGGACCTGGTTGTGCTATGGGGAATGTAGATGATCTGGCTACTGGTGCTGATCCCCCTCTGGACCTGGTTGTGCTATGGTGAATAAAGATGATCTGGCTACTGGTCCTGATCCCCCTCTTGTCCTGTTTGTGCTATGGGGAATGTAGATGATCTGGCTACTAGTGCTGATCCCCCCCTGGTCCAGGTCGTGCTATGGGGAATATAGACGATCTGGCTACTGGTCCTGATTCCCCTCTGGTCCTGGTTGTGTTATGGGGAATATAGATGATCTGGCTACTGGTCCTGATTCCCCTCTGGTCCTGGTTGTGCTATGGGGAATATAGACGATCTGGCTACTGGTCCTGATCCCCTTCTGGACCTGGTTGTGCTATGGGGAATATAGATGATCTGGCTACTGGTCCTGATCCCCCTCTTGTCCTGTTTGTGCTATGGGGAATGTAGATGATCTGGCTACTGGTGCTGATTAGCCCTTGGTCCTGGTCGTGCTATGTGGAATATAGATGATCTGGCTACTGATCCTGATTCCCCTCTGGTCCTGGTTGTGCTATGGGGAATATAGGTGATCTGGCTACTGGTCCTGATCCCCCTCTGATCCTGGTTGTGCTATGGGGAATGTAGATGATCTGGCTGCTGGTGCTGATCCCCCTCTGGACCTGGTTGTGCTGTGGGAAATGTAGATGATCTGGCTACTGGTCCTGAGCCACCTCTGGTCCTGGTTGTGATATGGGGAATATAGGTGATCTGGCTACTGGTCCAGATCCCCCTCTGGACCTGGTTGTGCTATGGGGAATGTAGATGATCTGGCTACTGGTGCTGATCCCCCTCTGGACCTGGTTGTGCTATGGGGAATGTAGATGATCTAGCTACTGGTCCTGACCCACCTCTGATCCTGGTTGTGCTATTGGGAATACAGATGATCTGGCTACTGGTCCTGACCCACCTCTGGTCCTGGTTGTGCTATGGGGAATATAGATGATCTGGCTACTGGTCCCGATAGCCCTCTGGACCTGGTTGTGTTATGGGGAATATAGGTGATTTGGCTACTGGTCCTGATCCCCCTCTGATCCTGGTTGTGCTATGGGGAATGTAGATGATCTGGCTACTGTTGCTGATCCCCCTCTGGACCTGGTTGTGCTGTGGGGAATGTAGATGATCTGGCTACTGGTCCTGACCCACCTCTGGTCCTGGTTGTGATATGGGGAATATAGGTGATCTGGCTACTGGTCCAGATCCCCCTCTGGACCTGGTTGTGCTATGGGGAATGTAGATGATCTGGCTACTTGTGCTGATCCCCCTCTGGACCTGGTTGTGCTATGGGGAATGTAGATGATCTGGCTACTGGTCCTGTCTGGTCCTGATTCCCCTCTGATCCTCGTTGTGCTATTGGGAATATAGATGATTTGGCTACTGGTCCTGACCCACCTCTGGTCCTGGTTGTGCTATGGGGAATATAGATGATCTGGCTACTGGTCCCGATAGCCCTCTGGACCTAGTTGTGTTATGGGGAATGTAGATGATCTGGCTACTGGTCCTGATCCCCCTCTGGTCCTGGGTGTGCTATGGGGAATGTAGATGATCTGGCTACTGGTCCTGATTCCCCTCTGGTCCTGGTTGTGCTATGGGGAATGTAGATGATCTGGCTAGTGATCCTGATTCCCCTCTGGACCTGGGTGTGCTATGGGGAATGTAGATGATCTGGCTACTGGTCCTGTCTGGTCCTGATTCCCCGCTGATCCTGGTTGTGCTATTGGGAATATAGATGATCTGGCTACTGGTCCTGACCCACCTCTGGTCCTGGTTGCGTTATGGGGAATATAGATGATCTGGCTACTGGTCCTGATCCCCCTCTGGTCCTGGTTGTGCTATGGGGAATATAGATGATCTGGCTACTGGTCCTGATCACCCTCTGGTCCTGGTTGTGCTATGGGGAATGTAGATGATCCGGCTACTGGTCCTGATTGCCCTCTGGTACTGGTTGTGCTATGGGGAATGTAGATGATCTGGCTACTGGTCCTGATTCCCCTCTGGTCCTGGTTGTGATATGGGGACTATAGGTGATCTGGCTACTGGTCCTGATTCCCCTCTGGTACTGGTTGTGCTATGGGGAATGTAGATGTTCTGGCTACTGGTGCTGATCCCCCTCTGGTCCTAGTTGTGCTATGGGGAATGTAGATGAACTGGCTACTGGTCCTGATCCCCCTCTGGTCCTGGTTTTGCTATAGGGAATGTAGATGATCTGGCTACTGGTCCTGATCCCCCTCTGGTCCTGGTTGTGCTATGTGGAATCTAGATGATCTGGCTACTGGTGCTGATCCCCCTCTGGTCCTGGTTTTGCTATGGGAAATGTAGATGATCTGGCTACTGGTCCTGATTCCCCTCTGGTCCTGGTTGTGAT
This sequence comes from Pseudophryne corroboree, assembly GCF_028390025.1. Taxonomy (NCBI): domain Eukaryota; kingdom Metazoa; phylum Chordata; class Amphibia; order Anura; family Myobatrachidae; genus Pseudophryne; species Pseudophryne corroboree. Next base: position 6,204,457 of record NC_086451.1, read on the forward strand.
ATGGGGAATATAGGTGATCTGGCTACTGGTCCTGATTCCCCTCTGGTCCTGGTTGTGCTATGGGGAATGTAGATGATCTGGCTACTGGTGCTGATCCCCCTCTGGTCCTGGTTGTGCTATGGGGAATGTAGATGATCTGGCTACTGGTCCTGATCCCCCTCTGGTCCTGGTTGTGCTATGGGGAATGTAGATGATCTGGCTACTGGTCCTGATTTCCCTCTGGTCCTGGTTGTGATATGGGGAATATAGGTGATCTGGCTACTGGTCCTGAGCCCCCTCTGGTCCTGGTTGTGCTATGGGGAATATAGGTGATCTGGCTACTGGTCCTGATCCCCCTCTGATCCTGGTTGTGCTATGGGGAATATAGATGATCTGGCTACTGGTCCTGACCCACCTCTGGTCCTGGTTGTGATATGGGGAATATAGGTGATCTGGCTACTGGTCCAGATCCCCCTCTGGACCTGGTTGTGCTATGGGGAATGTAGATGATCTGGCTACTGGTGCTGATCCCCCTCTGGACCTGGTTGTGCTATGGGGAATGTAGATGATCTGGCTACTGGTGCTGATCCCCCTCTGGACCTGGTTGTGCTATGGGGAATGTAGATGATCTGGCTACTGGTCCTGATCCCCCTCTGGTCCTGGTTGTGCTATGGGGAATGTAGATGATCTGGCTACTGGTCCTGATTCCCCTCTGGTCCTGGTTGTGCTATGGGGAATGTAGATGATCTGGCTACTGGTCCTGAGCCCCCTCTGGTCCTGGTTGTGCTATGGGGAATATAGGTGATCTGGCTACTGGTCCTGATCCCCCTCTGATCCTGGTTGTGCTGTGGGGAATGTAGATAATCTGGCTACTGGTCCTGACCCACCTCTGGTCCTGGTTGTGATATGGGGAATATAGGTGATCTGGCTACTGGTCCAGATCCCCCTCTGGACCTGGTTGTGCTATGGGGAATGTAGATGATCTGGCTACTGGTGCTGATCCCCCTCTGGACCTGGTTGTGCTATGGGGAATGTAGATGATCTGGCTACTGGTGCTGATCCCCCTCTGGTCCTGGTTGTGCTATGGGGAATGTAGATGATCTGGCTACTGGTCCTGACCCACCTCTGATCCTGGTTGTGCTATTGGGAATACAGATGATTTGGCTACTGGTCCTGACCCACCTCTGGTCCTGGTTGTGCTATGGGGAATATAGCTGATCTGGCTACTGATCCTGATTCCCCTCTGGACCTGGGTGTGCTATGGGGAATGTAGAAGATCTGGCTACTGGTCCTGTCTGGTCCTGATTCCCCTCTGATCCTCGTTGTGCTATTGGGAATATAGATGATTTGGCTACTGGTCCTGACCCACCTCTGGTCCTGGTTGTGCTATGGGGAATATAGATGATCTGGCTACTGGTCCCGATAGCCCCCTGGACCTGGTTGTGTTATGGGGAATGTAGATGATCTGGCTACTGGTCCTGACCCACCTCTGGTCCTGGTTGTGCTATGGGGAATATAGATGATCTAGCTACTGGTCCTGATCCCCCTCTTGTCCTGGTTGTGCTATGGGGAATATAGGTGATCTAGCTACTGGTCCTGATCCCCCTCTAATCCTGGTTGTGCTATGGGGAATGTAGATGATCTGGCTACTGGTGCTGATCCCCCTCTGGACCTGGTTGTGCTGTGGGGAATGTAGATGATCTGGCTACTGGTCCTGACCCACCTCTGGTCCTGGTTGTGATATGGGGAATATAGGTGATCTGGCTACTGGTCCAGATCCCCCTCTGGACCTGGTTATGCTATGGGGAATGTAGATGATCTGGTTACTGGTGCTGATCCCCCTCTGGACCTGGTTGTGCTATGGGGAATGTAGATGATCTAGCTACTAGTCCTGACCCACCTCTGATCCTGGTTGTGCTATTGGGAATACAGATGATTTGGCTACTGGTCCTGACCCACCTCTGGTCCTGGTTGTGCTATTGGAAATATAGATGATCTGGCTACTGGTCCTGACCCACCTCTGGTCCTGGTTGTGTTATGGGGAATATAGATGATCTGGCTACTGGTCCTGATCCCCCTCTGGACCTGGTTGTGTTATGGGGAATGTAGATGCTCTGGCTACTGGTCCTGACCCACCTCTGGTCCTGGTTGTGCTATGGGGAATATAGATGATCTGGCTACTGGTCCTGATTCCCCTCTGGTCCTGGTTGAGCTATGGGGAATATAGATGATCTGGCTACTTGTCCTGATTCCCCTCTGGACCTGGTTGTGCTTTGGGGAATGTAGATGATCTGGCTAGTGATCCTGATTCCCCTCTGGACCTGGGTGTGCTATTTGGAATGTAGATGATCTGGCTACTGGTCCTGTCTGGTCCTGATTCCCCGCTGATCCTGGTTGTGCTATTGGGAATATAGATGATCTGGCTACTGGTCCTGATCCCCCTCTGGTCCTGGTTGTGCTATGGGGAATGTAGATGATCTGGCTACTGGTGCTGATCCCCCTCTGGTCCTGGTTGTGCTATGGGGAATGTAGATGATCTGGCTACTGGTCCTGATTCCCCTCTGGTCCTGGTTGTGATATGGGGAATATAGGTGATCTGGCTACTGGTCCTGATTCCCCTCTGGTACTGGTTGTGCTATGGGGAATGTAGATGTTATGGCTACTGGGGCTGATCCCCCTCTGGTCCTGGTTGTGCTATGGGGAATGTAGATGATCTGGCTACTGGTCCTGACCCACCTCTGGTCCTGGTTGTGCTATGGGGAATATAGATGATCTGGCTACTGTTCCTGATCCCCCTCTGGTCCTGGTTGTGCTATGGGGAATATAGATGATCTGGCTAGTGATTTTGATTCCCCTCTGGACCTTGGTGTGCTATGGGGAATGAATATGATCTGGCTACAGGTCCTGTCTGGTTCTGATTCCCCGCTGATCCTGGTTGTGCTATAGGGAATATAGATGATCTTGCTCCTGGTGCTGATCCCCCTCTGGTCCTGGTTGTGCTATGGGGAATGTAGATGATCTGGCTACTGGTCCTGATCCCCCTCTGGTCCTGGTTGTGCTATGGGGAATGTAGATGATCTGGCTACTGGTCCTGATTCCCCTCTGGTACTGGTTGTGCTATGGGGAATGTAGATGATCTGGCTACTGGTCCTGAGCCCCCTCTTGTCCTGGTTGTGTTATGGGGAATATAGATGATCTGGCTTCTGGTCCTGATCCCCCTCTGGTCCTGGTTGTGCTATGGGGAATGTAGATGATCTGGCTACTGGTCCTGATCCCCCTCTGGTCCTGGTTGTGCTATGGGGAATATAGATGATCTGGCTACTGGTGGTGATCCTCCTCTGGTCCTGGTTGTCCTATGGGGAATATAGATGATCTGGCTACTGGTCCTGATTCCCCTCTGGTCCTGGTTGTGCTATGGGGAATGTAGATGATCTGGCTACTGGTGCTAATCCCCCTCTGGACCTGGTTGTGCTATGGGGAATATAGATGATCTGGCTACTGGTCCTGATCCCCCTCTGGACCTGGTTGTGCTATGGGGAATGTAGATGATCTGGCTACTGGTGCTGATCCCCCTCTGGACCTGGTTGTGCTATGGTGAATAAAGATGATCTGGATACTGGTCCTGATCCCCCTCTTGTCCTGTTTGTGCTATGGGGAATGTAGATGATCTGGCTACTAGTGCTGATCCCCCCCTGGTCCTGGTCGTGCTATGGGGAATATAGACGATCTGGCTACTGGTCCTCATTCCCCTCTGGTCCTGGTTGTGTTATGGGGAATATAGATGATCTGGCTACTGGTCCTGATTCCCCTCTGGTCCTGGTTGTGCTACGGGGAATATAGACGATCTGGCTACTGGTCCTGATCCCCTTCTGGACCTGGTTGTGCTATGGGGAATATAGATGATCTGGCTACTGGTCCTGATCCCCCTCTGGACCTGGTTGTGCTATGGGGAATGTAGATGATCTGGCTACTGGTGCTGATCCCCCTCTGGACCTGGTTGTGCTATGGTGAATAAAGATGATCTGGCTACTGGTCCTGATCCCCCTCTTGTCCTGTTTGTGCTATGGGGAATGTAGATGATCTGGCTACTAGTGCTGATCCCCCCCTGGTCCAGGTCGTGCTATGGGGAATATAGACGATCTGGCTACTGGTCCTGATTCCCCTCTGGTCCTGGTTGTGTTATGGGGAATATAGATGATCTGGCTACTGGTCCTGATTCCCCTCTGGTCCTGGTTGTGCTATGGGGAATATAGACGATCTGGCTACTGGTCCTGATCCCCTTCTGGACCTGGTTGTGCTATGGGGAATATAGATGATCTGGCTACTGGTCCTGATCCCCCTCTTGTCCTGTTTGTGCTATGGGGAATGTAGATGATCTGGCTACTGGTGCTGATTAGCCCTTGGTCCTGGTCGTGCTATGTGGAATATAGATGATCTGGCTACTGATCCTGATTCCCCTCTGGTCCTGGTTGTGCTATGGGGAATATAGGTGATCTGGCTACTGGTCCTGATCCCCCTCTGATCCTGGTTGTGCTATGGGGAATGTAGATGATCTGGCTGCTGGTGCTGATCCCCCTCTGGACCTGGTTGTGCTGTGGGAAATGTAGATGATCTGGCTACTGGTCCTGAGCCACCTCTGGTCCTGGTTGTGATATGGGGAATATAGGTGATCTGGCTACTGGTCCAGATCCCCCTCTGGACCTGGTTGTGCTATGGGGAATGTAGATGATCTGGCTACTGGTGCTGATCCCCCTCTGGACCTGGTTGTGCTATGGGGAATGTAGATGATCTAGCTACTGGTCCTGACCCACCTCTGATCCTGGTTGTGCTATTGGGAATACAGATGATCTGGCTACTGGTCCTGACCCACCTCTGGTCCTGGTTGTGCTATGGGGAATATAGATGATCTGGCTACTGGTCCCGATAGCCCTCTGGACCTGGTTGTGTTATGGGGAATATAGGTGATTTGGCTACTGGTCCTGATCCCCCTCTGATCCTGGTTGTGCTATGGGGAATGTAGATGATCTGGCTACTGTTGCTGATCCCCCTCTGGACCTGGTTGTGCTGTGGGGAATGTAGATGATCTGGCTACTGGTCCTGACCCACCTCTGGTCCTGGTTGTGATATGGGGAATATAGGTGATCTGGCTACTGGTCCAGATCCCCCTCTGGACCTGGTTGTGCTATGGGGAATGTAGATGATCTGGCTACTTGTGCTGATCCCCCTCTGGACCTGGTTGTGCTATGGGGAATGTAGATGATCTGGCTACTGGTCCTGTCTGGTCCTGATTCCCCTCTGATCCTCGTTGTGCTATTGGGAATATAGATGATTTGGCTACTGGTCCTGACCCACCTCTGGTCCTGGTTGTGCTATGGGGAATATAGATGATCTGGCTACTGGTCCCGATAGCCCTCTGGACCTAGTTGTGTTATGGGGAATGTAGATGATCTGGCTACTGGTCCTGATCCCCCTCTGGTCCTGGGTGTGCTATGGGGAATGTAGATGATCTGGCTACTGGTCCTGATTCCCCTCTGGTCCTGGTTGTGCTATGGGGAATGTAGATGATCTGGCTAGTGATCCTGATTCCCCTCTGGACCTGGGTGTGCTATGGGGAATGTAGATGATCTGGCTACTGGTCCTGTCTGGTCCTGATTCCCCGCTGATCCTGGTTGTGCTATTGGGAATATAGATGATCTGGCTACTGGTCCTGACCCACCTCTGGTCCTGGTTGCGTTATGGGGAATATAGATGATCTGGCTACTGGTCCTGATCCCCCTCTGGTCCTGGTTGTGCTATGGGGAATATAGATGATCTGGCTACTGGTCCTGATCACCCTCTGGTCCTGGTTGTGCTATGGGGAATGTAGATGATCCGGCTACTGGTCCTGATTGCCCTCTGGTACTGGTTGTGCTATGGGGAATGTAGATGATCTGGCTACTGGTCCTGATTCCCCTCTGGTCCTGGTTGTGATATGGGGACTATAGGTGATCTGGCTACTGGTCCTGATTCCCCTCTGGTACTGGTTGTGCTATGGGGAATGTAGATGTTCTGGCTACTGGTGCTGATCCCCCTCTGGTCCTAGTTGTGCTATGGGGAATGTAGATGAACTGGCTACTGGTCCTGATCCCCCTCTGGTCCTGGTTTTGCTATAGGGAATGTAGATGATCTGGCTACTGGTCCTGATCCCCCTCTGGTCCTGGTTGTGCTATGTGGAATCTAGATGATCTGGCTACTGGTGCTGATCCCCCTCTGGTCCTGGTTTTGCTATGGGAAATGTAGATGATCTGGCTACTGGTCCTGATTCCCCTCTGGTCCTGGTTGTGATATGGGGAATATAGGTGATCTGGCTACTGGTCCTGATTCCCCTCTGGTCCTGGTTGTGCTATGGGGAATGTAGATGATCTGGCTACTGGTGCTGATCCCCCTCTGGTCCTGGTTGTGCTATGGGGAATGTAGATGATCTGGCTACTGGTCCTGATCCCCCTCTGGTCCTGGTTGTGCTATGGGGAATGTAGATGATCTGGCTACTGGTCCTGATTTCCCTCTGGTCCTGGTTGTGATATGGGGAATATAGGTGATCTGGCTACTGGTCCTGAGCCCCCTCTGGTCCTGGTTGTGCTATGGGGAATATAGGTGATCTGGCTACTGGTCCTGATCCCCCTCTGATCCTGGTTGTGCTATGGGGAATATAGATGATCTGGCTACTGGTCCTGACCCACCTCTGGTCCTGGTTGTGATATGGGGAATATAGGTGATCTGGCTACTGGTCCAGATCCCCCTCTGGACCTGGTTGTGCTATGGGGAATGTAGATGATCTGGCTACTGGTGCTGATCCCCCTCTGGACCTGGTTGTGCTATGGGGAATGTAGATGATCTGGCTACTGGTGCTGATCCCCCTCTGGACCTGGTTGTGCTATGGGGAATGTAGATGATCTGGCTACTGGTCCTGATCCCCCTCTGGTCCTGGTTGTGCTATGGGGAATGTAGATGATCTGGCTACTGGTCCTGATTCCCCTCTGGTCCTGGTTGTGCTATGGGGAATGTAGATGATCTGGCTACTGGTCCTGAGCCCCCTCTGGTCCTGGTTGTGCTATGGGGAATATAGGTGATCTGGCTACTGGTCCTGATCCCCCTCTGATCCTGGTTGTGCTGTGGGGAATGTAGATAATCTGGCTACTGGTCCTGACCCACCTCTGGTCCTGGTTGTGATATGGGGAATATAGGTGATCTGGCTACTGGTCCAGATCCCCCTCTGGACCTGGTTGTGCTATGGGGAATGTAGATGATCTGGCTACTGGTGCTGATCCCCCTCTGGACCTGGTTGTGCTATGGGGAATGTAGATGATCTGGCTACTGGTGCTGATCCCCCTCTGGTCCTGGTTGTGCTATGGGGAATGTAGATGATCTGGCTACTGGTCCTGACCCACCTCTGATCCTGGTTGTGCTATTGGGAATACAGATGATTTGGCTACTGGTCCTGACCCACCTCTGGTCCTGGTTGTGCTATGGGGAATATAGCTGATCTGGCTACTGATCCTGATTCCCCTCTGGACCTGGGTGTGCTATGGGGAATGTAGAAGATCTGGCTACTGGTCCTGTCTGGTCCTGATTCCCCTCTGATCCTCGTTGTGCTATTGGGAATATAGATGATTTGGCTACTGGTCCTGACCCACCTCTGGTCCTGGTTGTGCTATGGGGAATATAGATGATCTGGCTACTGGTCCCGATAGCCCCCTGGACCTGGTTGTGTTATGGGGAATGTAGATGATCTGGCTACTGGTCCTGACCCACCTCTGGTCCTGGTTGTGCTATGGGGAATATAGATGATCTAGCTACTGGTCCTGATCCCCCTCTTGTCCTGGTTGTGCTATGGGGAATATAGGTGATCTAGCTACTGGTCCTGATCCCCCTCTAATCCTGGTTGTGCTATGGGGAATGTAGATGATCTGGCTACTGGTGCTGATCCCCCTCTGGACCTGGTTGTGCTGTGGGGAATGTAGATGATCTGGCTACTGGTCCTGACCCACCTCTGGTCCTGGTTGTGATATGGGGAATATAGGTGATCTGGCTACTGGTCCAGATCCCCCTCTGGACCTGGTTATGCTATGGGGAATGTAGATGATCTGGTTACTGGTGCTGATCCCCCTCTGGACCTGGTTGTGCTATGGGGAATGTAGATGATCTAGCTACTGGTCCTGACCCACCTCTGATCCTGGTTGTGCTATTGGGAATACAGATGATTTGGCTACTGGTCCTGACCCACCTCTGGTCCTGGTTGTGCTATGGGGAATATAGATGATCTGGCTACTGGTCCTGATTCCCCGCTAATCCTGGTTGTGCTATTGGAAATATAGATGATCTGGCTACTGGTCCTGACCCACCTCTGGTCCTGGTTGTGTTATGGTGAATATAGATGATCTGGCTACTGGTCCTGATCCCCCTCTGGACCTGGTTGTGTTATGGGGAATGTAGATGCTCTGGCTACTGGTCCTGACCCACCTCTGGTCCTGGTTGTGCTATGGGGAATATAGATGATCTGGCTACTGGTCCTGATCCCCCTCTGGTCCTGGTTGTGCTATGGGGAATGTAGATGATCTGGCTACTGGTCCTGTCTGGTCCTGATTCCCCGCTGATCCTGGTTGTGCTATTGGGAATGTAGATGATCTAGCTACTGGTCCTGAGTCCCATCTGGTCCTGGTTGTGCTATGGGGAATATAGGTGATCTGGCTACTGGTCCTGATCCCCCTCTGGTCCTGGTTGTGCTATGGGGAATGTAGATGATCTGGCTAGTGATTTTGATTCCCCTCTGGACCTTGGTGTGCTATGGGGAATGTATATGATCTGGCTACTGGTCCTGTCTGGTTCTGATTCCCCGCTGATCCTGGTTGTGCTATAGGGAATATAGATGATCTGGCTACTGGTCCTGACCCACCTCTGGTCCTGGTTGTGTTATGGGGAATATAGATGATCTGGCTACTGGTCCTGATCCCCCTCTGGTCCTGGTTGTGCTATGGGGAATGTAGATAATCTGGCTACTGGTCCTGATTCCCCTCTGGTACTGGTTGTGCTATGGGGAATGTAGATGATCTTGCTCCTGGTGCTGATCCCCCTCTGGTCCTGGATGTGCTATGGGGAATGTATATGATCTGGCTACTGGTCCTGATCCCCCTCTGGTCCTGGTTGTGCTATGGGGAATGTAGATGATCTGGCTACTGGTCCTGATTTCCCTCTGGTCCTGGTTGTGATATGGGGAATATAGGTGATCTGGCTACTGGTCCTGATTCCCCTCTGGTACTGGTTGTGCTATGGGGAATGTAGATGTTCTGGCTACTGGTCCTGATCCCCCTCTGGTCCTGGTTTTGCTATGGGGAATATAGATGATCTGGCTACTGGTCCTGAGCCCCCTCTTGTCCTGGTTGTGTTATGGGGAATATAGATGATCTGGCTACTGGTTCTGATCCCCCTCTGGTCCTGGTTGTGCTATGGGGAATGTAGATGATCTGGCTACTGGTCCTGATCCCCCTCTGGTCCTGGTTGTACTATGGGGAATATAGATGATCTGGCTACTGGTCCTGATCCCCCTCTGGTCCTGGTTGTGCTATGGGGAATATAGATGATCTGGCTACTGGTGCTGATCCTCCTCTGGTCCTGGTTGTCCTATGGGGAATATAGATGATCTGGCTACTGGTCCTGATTCCCCTCTGGTCCTGGTTGTGCTATAGGGAATGTAGATGATCTGGCTACTGGTGCTAATCCCCCTCTGGACCTGGTTGTGCTATGGGGAATATAGATGATCTGGCTACTGGTGTTGATCCCCCTCTGGTACTGGTTGTGCTATGGGGAATATAGTTAATCTGGCTACTGGTGCTGATCCCCCTCTGGACCTGGTTGTGCTATGGTGAATATAGATTATCTGGCTACTGGTCCTGATCCCCCTCTTGTCCTGTTTGTGCTATGGGGAATGTAGATGATCTGGCTACTAGTGCTGACCCCCCCCTGGTCCTGGTTGTGCTATGGGGAATATAGATGATCTGGCTACTGGTCCTGATCCCCTTCTGGACCTGGTTGTGCTATGGGGAATATAGATGATCTGGAAATGGTCCTGTTCCCCCTCTTGTCCTGTTTGTGCTATGGGGAATGTAGATGATCTGGCTACTGGTGCTGATTACCCCTTGGTCCTGGTCGTGCTATGTGGAATATAGATGATCTGGCTACTGGTCCTGATTCCCCTCTGGTCCTGGTTGTGCTATGGGGAATATAGACGATCTGGCTACTGGTCCTGATCCCCTTCTGGACCTGGTTGTGCTATGGGGAATATAGATGATCTGGAAATGGTCCTGTTCCCCCTCTTGTCCTGTTTGTGCTATGGGGAATGTAGATGATCTGGCTACTGGTGCTGATTACCCCTTGGTCCTGGTCGTGCTATGTGGAATATAGATGATCTGGCTACTGATCCTGATTCCCCTCTGGTACTGGTTGTGCTATGGGGAATGTAGATGATCTAGCTACTGGTCCTGAGTCCCATCTGGTCCTGGTTGTGCTATGGGGAATGTAGATGATCTGGCTACTGGTGCTGATCCCCCTCTGGACCTGGTTGTGATATGGGGAATGTAGATGATCTGGCTACTGGTGCTGATCCCCCTCTGGACCTGGTTGTGCTGTGGGAAATGTAGATGATCTGGCTACTGGTCCTGACCCACCTCTGGTCCTGGTTGTGATATGGGGAATATAGGTGATCTGGCTACTGGTCCAGATCCCCCTCTGGACCTGGTTGTGCTATGGGGAATGTAGATGATTTGGCTACTGGTGCTGATCCCCCTCTGGACCTGGTTGTGCTATGGGGAATGTAGATGATCTAGCTACTGGTCCTGAGCCCCCCCTGGTCCTGGTTGTGCTATTGGGAATACAGATGATCTGGCTACTGGTCCTGACCCACCTCTGATCCTGGTTGTGCTATTGGGAATACAGATGATCTGGCTACTGGTCCTGACCCACCTCTGGTCCTGGTTGTGCTATGGGGAATATAGATGATCTGGCTACTGGTCCCGATAGCTCTCTGGACCTGGTTGTGTTATGGGGAATGTAGATGATCTGGCTACTGGTCCTGACCCACCTCTGGTCCTGGTTGTGCTATGGGGAATATAGATTATCTGGCTACTGGTCCTGATCCCCCTCTGGTCCTGGTTGTGCTATGGGGAATATAGGTGATCTGGCTACTGGTCCTGATCCCCCTCTGATCCTGGTTGTGCTATGGGGAATGTAGATGATCTGGCTACTGGTGCTGATCCCCCTCTGGACCTGGTTGTGCTGTGGGGAATGTAGATGATCTGGCTACTGGTCCTGACCCACCTCTGGTCCTGGTTGTGATATGGGGAATATAGGTGATCTGGCTACTGGTCCAGATCCCCCTCTGGACCTGGTTGTGCTATGGGGAATGTAGATGATCTGGCTACTTGTGCTGATCCCCCTCTGGACCTGGTTGTGCTATGGGGAATGTAGATGATCTGGCTACTGGTCCTGTCTGGTCCTGATTCCCCTCTGATCCTCGTTGTGCTATTGGGAATATAGATGATTTGGCTACTGGTCCTGACCCACCTCTGGTCCTGGTTGTGCTATGGGGAATATAGATGATCTGGCTACTGGTCCCGATAGCCCTCTGGACCTGGTTGTATTATGGGGAATGTAGATGATCTGGCTACTGGTCCTGACCCACCTTTGGTCCTGGTTGTGCTATGGGGAATATAGATGATCTGGCTACTGGTCCTGATCCCCCTCTGGTCCTGGTTGTGCTATGGGGAATATAGATGATCTGGCTACTTGTCCTGATTCCCCTCTGGTCCTGGTTGTGCTATGGGGAATGTAGATGATCTGGCTACTGGTCCTGATCACCCTCTGGTCCTGGTTGTGCTATGGGGAATGTAGATGATCCGGCTACTGGTCCTGATTCCCCTCTGGTACTGGTTGTGCTATGGGGAATGTAGATGATCTGGCTACTGGTCCTGATTCCCCTCTGGTCCTTGTTGTGATATGGGGACTATAGGTGATCTGGCTACTGGTCCTGATTCCCCTCTTGTACTGGTTGTGCTATGGGGAATGTAGATGTTCTGGCTACTGGTGCTGAACCCCTCTGGTCCTGGTTGTGCTATGGGGAATGTAGATGAACTGGCTACTTGTCCTAATTCCCCTCTGGACCTGGTTGTGCTATGGGGAATGTAGATGATCTGGCTAGTGATCCTGATTCCTCTCTGGACCTGGTTGTGCTATGGGTAATGTAGATGATCTGGCTACTGGTCCTGTCTGGTCCTGATTCCCCGCTGATCCTGGTTGTGCTATTGGGAATATAGATGATCTGGCTACTGGTCCGGACCCACCACTGGTCCTGGTTGTGTTATGGGGAATATAGATGATCTGGCTACTGGTCCTGATCCCCCTCTGGTCCTGGTTGTGCTATGGGGAATGTAGATGATCTGGCTACTGGTCCTGATTACCCTCTGGTACTGGTTGTGCTATGGGGAATCTAGATGATCTGGCTACTGGTGCTGATCCCCCTCTGGTCCTGGTTGTGCTATGGGGAATGTAGATGATCTGGCTACTGGTCCTGACCCACCTCTGGTCCTGGTTGTGTTATTGGGAATATAGCTGATCTGGCTACTGGTCCTGATTCCCCTCTGGTCCTGGTTGTTCTATGGGGAATGTAGATGATCTTGCTACTGGTGCTGATCCCCCTCTGGTCCTGGTTGTGCTATGGGGAATGTAGATGATCTGGCTACTGGTCCCGATTCCCCTCTGGTCCTGGTTGTGCTATGGGGAATGTAGATGATCTGGCTACTGGTCCTGATTTCCCTCTGGTCCTGGTTGTGATATGGGGAATATAGGTGATCTGGCTACTGGTCCTGATTCCCCTCTGGTACTGGTTGTGCTATGGGGAATGTAGATGATCTTGCTACTGGTGCTGATCCCCCTCTGGTCCTGGTTGTGCTATGGGGAATGTAGATGATCTGGCTACTGGTCCTGATTCCCCTCTGGTACTGGTTGTGTTATGGGGAATGTAGATGATCTGGCTACTGGTCCTGATTCCCCTCTGGTACTGGTTGTGCTATGGGGAATGTAGATGATCTGGCTACTGGTCCTGATCCCCCTCTGGTCCTGGTTGTGCTATGGGGAATGTAGATGATCTGGCTACTGGTCCTGATTTCCCTCTGGTCCTGGTTGTGATATGGGGAATATAGGTGATCTGTCTACTGGTCCTGATTCCCCTCTGGTACTGGTTGTGCTATGGGGAATGTAGATGTTCTGGCTACTGGTCCTGATCCCCCTCTGGTCCTGGTTTTGCTATGGGGAATATAGATGATCTGGCTACTGCTCCTGAGCCCCCTCTTGTCCTGGTTGTGTTATTGGGAATATAGATGATCTGGCTACTGGTCCTGATCCCCCTCTGGTCCTGGTTGTGCTATGGGGAATGTAGATGATCTGGCTACTGGTCCTGATCCCCCTCTGGTCCTGGTTGTGCTTTGGGGAATATAGATGATCTGGCTACTGGTCCCGATAGCCCTCTGGACCTGGTTGTGTTATGGGGAATGTAGATGATCTGGCTACTGGTCCTGATTCCCCTCTGGTCCTGGTTGTGCTATGGGGAATATAGATTATCTGGCTACTGGTCCTGATCCCCCTCTGGTCCTGGTTGTGCTATGGGGAATGTAGATGATCTGGCTACTGGTCCTGATTCCCCTCTGGACCTGGTTGTGCTGTGGGGAATGTAGATGATCTGGCTACTGGTCCTGACCCACCTCTGGTCCTGGTTGTGATATGGGGAATATAGGTGATCTGGCTTCTGGTCCAGATCCCCCTCTGGACCTGGTTGTGCTATGGGGAATGTAGATGATTTGGCTACTGGTGCTGATCCCCCTCTGGACCTGGTTGTGCTATGGGGAATGTAGATGATCTAGCTACTGGTCCTGACCCACCTCTGATCCTGGTTGTGCTATTGGGAATACAGATGATCTGGCTACTGGTCCTGTCTGGTCCTGATTCCCCTCTGATCCTCGTTGTGCTATTGGGAATATAGATGATCTGGCTACTGGTACTGACCCACCTCTGGTCCTGGTTGTGCTATGGGGAATATAAATGATCTGGCTACTGGTCCTGACCCACCTCTGGTCCTGGTTGTGCTATGGGGAATATAGATGATCTGGCTACTGGTCCTGATCCCCCTCTGGTCCTGGTTGTGCTATGGGGAATATAGATGATCTGGCTACTTGTCCTGATTCCCCTCTGGACCTGGTTGTGTTATGGGGAATGTAGATGATCTGGCTACTGGTCCTGACCCACCTCTGGTCCTGGTTGTGCTATGGGGAATATAGATGATCTGGCTACTGGTCCTGATCCCCCTCTGGTCCTGGTTGTGCTATGGGGAATATAGATGATCTGGCTACTTGTCCTGATTCCCCTCTGGACCTGGTTGTGCTATGGGGAATGTAGATGATCTGGCTAGTGATCCTGATTCCCCTCTGGACCTGGGTGTGCTATGGGGAATGTAGATGATCTGGCTACTGGTCCTGTCTGGTCCTGATTCCCCGCTGATCCTGGTTGTGCTATTGGGAATATAGATGATCTGGCTACTGGTCCTGACCCACCTCTGGTCCTGGTTGTATTATGGGGAATATAGATGATCTGGCTACTGGTCCTGACCCACCTCTGGTCCTGGTTGTGCTATGGGGAATATAGATGATCTGGCTACTGGTCCTGATCACCCTCTGTTCCTGGTTGTGCTATGGGGAATGTAGATGATCCGGCTACTGGTCCTGATTCCCCTCTGGTACTGGTTGTGCTATGGGGAATGTAAATGATCTGGCTACTGGTCCTGATTCCCCTCTGGTCCTGGTTGTGATATGGGGACTATAGGTGATCTGGCTACTGGTCCTGATTCCCCTCTGGTACTGGTTGTGCTATGGGGAATGTAGATGTTCTGGCTACTGGTGCTGATCCCCCTCTGGTCCTGGTTGTGCTATGGGGAATGTAGATGAACTGGCTACTGGTCCTGATCCCCCTCTGGTCCTGGTTTTGCTATGGGGAATATAGATGATCTGGCTACTTGTCCTAATTCCCCTCTGGACCTGGTTGTGCTATGGGGAATGTAGATGATCTGGCTAGTGATCCTGATTCCCCTCTGGACCTGGGTGTGCTATGGGTAATGTAGATGATCTGGCTACTGGTCCTGTCTGGTCCTGATTCCCCGCTGATCCTGGTTGTGCTATTGGGAATATAGATGATCTGGCTACTGGTCCGGACCCACCACTGGTCCTGGTTGTGTTATGGGGAATATAGATGATCTGGCTACTGGTCCTGATCCCCCTCTGGTCCTGGTTGTGCTATGGGGAATGTAGATGATCTGGCTACTGGTCCTGATTCCCCTCTGGTCCTGGTTGTGATATGGGGAATATAGGTGATCTGGCTACTGGTCCTGATTCCCCTCTGGTCCTGGTTGTGATATGGGGAATATAGGTGATCTGGCTACTGGTCCTGATCCCCCTCTGGTCCTGGTTGTGCTATGGGTAATGTAGATGTTCTGGCTACTGGTGCTGATCCCCCTCTGGTCCTGGTTGTGTTATGGGGAATATAGATGATCTGGCTACTGGTCCTGATTCCCCTCTGGTCCTGGTTGTTCTATGGGGAATGTAGATGATCTTGCTACTGGTGCTGATCCCCCACTGGTCCTGGTTGTGCTATGGGGAATATAGATGATCTGGCTACTGGTCCTGATTCCCCTCTGGTACTGGTTGTGCTATGGGGAATGTAGATGATCTTGCTACTGGTGCTGATCCCCCTCTGGTCCTGGTTGTGCTATGGGGAATGTAGATGATCTGGCTACTGGTCCCGATTCCCCTCTGGTCCTGGTTGTGCTATGGGGAATGTAGATGATCTGGCTACTGGTCCTGATTTCCCTCTGGTCCTGGTTGTGATATGGGGAATATAGGTGATCTGGCTACTGGTCCTGATTCCCCTATGGTCCTGGTTGTGCTATGGGGAATGTAGATGTTCTGGTTACTGGTCCTGATCCCCCTCTGGTCCTGGTTTTGCTATGGGGAATATAGATGATCTGGCTACTTGTCCTGATTCCCCTCTGGACCTGGTTGTGCTATGGGGAATGTAGATGATTTGGCTACTGGTCCTGATCCCGTCTGGTCCTGGTTGTGCTATGGGGAATATAGATGATCTGGCTACTGGTCCTGATTCCCCTCTGGTACTGGTTGTGCTATGGGGAATGTAGATGATCTGGCTACTGGTGCTGATCCCCCTCTGGTCCGGTTTGTGCTATGTGGAATATAGATGATCTGGCTACTGGTCCTGATTCCCCTCTGGTACTGGTTGTGCTATGGGGAATGTAGATGTTCTGGCTACTGGTGCTGATCCCCCTCTGGTCCTGGTTGTGCTATGGGGAATGTAGATGAACTGGCTACTGGTCCTGATCCCGTCTGGTCCTGGTTGTGCTATGGGGAATATAGATGATCTGGGTACTGGTCCTGATCCCCCTCTGGTACTGGTTGTGCTATGGGGAATGTAGATGATCTGGCTACTGGTCCTGATTCCCTCTGGTACTGGTTGTGCTATGGGGAATATAGATGATCTGGCTACTGGTGCTGATCCTCCTCTGGTCCTGGTTGTCCTATGGGGAATATAGATGATCTGGCTACTGGTCCTGATTCCCCTCTGGTCCTGGTTGTGCTATGGGGAATATAGATGATCTGGCTACTGGTGTTGAGCCCCCTCTGGACCTGGTTGTGCTATGGTGAATATAGATGATCTGGCCACTGGTCCTGATCCCCCTCTTGTCCTGTTTGTGCTATGGGGAATATAGATGATCTGGCTACTGATCCTGATTCCCCTCTGGTCCTGGTTGTGCTATGGGGAATAAAGATGATCTGGCTACTGGTGCTGATTCCCCTCTGGTCCTGGTTGTGCTATATGGAATATAGATGATCTGGCTACTGGTGCTGATCCCCCTCTGGTACTGGTTGTGCTATGGGGAATGTAGATGATCTAGCTACTGGTCCTGAGCCCCCTCTGGTCCTGGTTGTGCTATGGGGAATATAGGTGATCTGGCTACTGGTCCAGATCCCCCTCTGGACCTGGTTGTGCTATGGGGAATGTAGATGATCTGGCTACTGGTCCTGATTCCCCTCTGGTCCTGGTTGTGCTATGGGGAATAAAGATGATCTGGCTACTGGTGCTGATTCACCTCTGGTCCTGGTTGTGCTATGGGGAATGTAGATGATCTGGCTACTGGTCCTGATTCCCCTCTGGTCCTGGTTGTGCTATGGGGAATAAAGATGATCTGGCTACTGGTGCTGATTCCCCTCTGGTCCTGGTTGTGCTATATGGAATATAGATGATCTGGCTACTGGTCCTGATCCCCCTCTGGTACTGGTTGTGCTATGGGGAATGTAGATGATCTAGTTACTGGTCCTGAGCCCCCTCTGGTCCTGGTTGTGCTATGGGGAATATAGGTGATCTGGCTACTGGTCCAGATCCCCCTCTGTACCTGGTTGTGCTATGGGGAATGTAGATGATCTGGCTACTGGTCCTGATTCCCCTCTGGTCCTGGTTGTGCTATGGGGAATGTAGATGATCTGGCTACTGGTCCTGATTCCCCTCTGGTCCTGGTTGTGCTATGGGGAATGTAGATGATCTAGCTACTGGTCCTGAGCCCCCTCTGGTCCTGGTTGTGCTATGGGGAATATAGGTGATCTGGCTACTGGTCCAGATCCCCCTCTGGACCTGGTTGTGCTATGGGGAATATAGGTGATCTGGCTACTGGTCCTGATCCCCCTCTGGACCTGGTTGTGTTATGGGGAATGTAGATGATCTGGCTACTGGTCCTGATTCCCCTCTGGTCCTGGTTGTGCTATGGGGAATGTAGATGATCTGGCTACTGGTCCTGAGCCCCCTCTGGTCCTGGTTGTGCTATGGGGAATGTAGATGATCTAGCTACTGGTCCTGAGCCCCCTCTGGTCCTGGTTGTGCTATGGGGAATATAGGTGGTCTGGCTACTGGTCCTGATCCCCCTCTGATCCTGGTTGTGCTGTGGGGAATGTAGATAATCTGGCTACTGGTCCTGACCCACCTCTGGTCCTGGTTGTGCTATGGGGAATGTAGATGTTATGGCTACTGGGGCTGATCCCCCTCTGGTCCTGGTTGTGCTATGGGGAATGTAGATGATCTGGCTACTGGTCCTGTCTGGTTCTGATTCCCCGCTGATCCTGGTTGTGCTATAGGGAATATAGATGATCTGGCTACTGGTGCTGATCCCCCTCTGGACCTGGTTGTGCTGTGGGGAATGTAGATGATCTGGCTACTGGTCCTGACCCACCTCTGGTCCTGGTTGTGATATGGGGAATATAGGTGATCTGGCTACTGGTCCTGATTCCCCTCTGGTCCTGGTTGTGCTATGGGGAATATAGATGATCTGGCTACTGGTCCTGACCCACCTCTGGTCCTGGTTGTGATATGGGGAATATAGATGATCTGGCTACTGGTCCTGATTCCCCTCTGGTCCTGGTTGTGCTATGGGGAATATAGATGGTCTGGCTACTGGTCCCGATAGCCCTCTGGACCTGGTTGTGTTATGGGGAATGTAGATGATCTGGCTACTGGTCCTGATCCCCCTCTTGTCCTGGTTGTGCTATGGGGAATATAGATGATCTGGCTACTGGTCCTGATTCCCCTCTGGTCCTGGTTGTGCTATGGGGAATATAGATGATCTGGCTACTTTTGCTGATCCCCCTCTGGTCCTGGTTGTGCTATGGGGAATTTAGATGATCTGGCTACTGGTCCTGATTCCCCTCTGGTACTGGTTGTGCTATGGGGAATATAGCTGATCTGGCTACTGGTCCTGATTCCCCTCTGGTCCTGGTTGTGTTATGGGGAATATAGATGATCTGGCTACTGGTCCTGATTCCCCTCTGGTCCTGGTTGTGTTATGGGGAATATAGATGATCTGGCTACTTGTCCTGATTCCCCTCTGGACCTGGTTGTGCTATGGGGAATATAGGTGGTCTGGCTACTGGTCCTGATCCCCCTCTGATCCTGGTTGTGATATGGGGAATATAGGTGATCTGGCTACTGGTCCAGATCCCCCTCTGGACCTGGTTGTGCTATGGGGAATGTAGATGATCTGGCTTCTGGTGCTGATCCCCCTCTGGACCTGGTTGTGCTATGGGGAATGTAGATTATATAGCTACTGGTCCTGACCCACCTCTGATCCTGGTTGTGCTATGGCGAATGTAGATGATCTGGCTACTGGTCCTGATTCCCCTCTGGTCCTGGTTGTGCTATGGGGAATGTAGATGTTATGGCTACTGGGGCTGATCCCCCTCTGGTCCTGGTTGTGCTATGGGGAATGTAGATGATCTGGCTACTGGTCCTGACCCACCTCTGGTCCTGGTTGTGATATGGGGAATATAGGTGATCTGGCTACTGGTCCAGATCCCCCTCTGGACCTGGTTGTGCTATGGGGAATGTAGATGATCTGGCTTCTGGTGCTGATCCCCCTCTGGACCTGGTTGTGCTATGGGGAATGTAGATGATCTGGGTACTGTTCCTGATCCCCCTCTGGTCCTGGTTGTGCTATGGGGAATATAGATGATCTGGCTACTTGTCCTGATTCCTCTCTGGTCCTGGTTGTGCTATGGGGAATGTAGATGATCTGGCTACTGGTCCTGATTCCCCTCTGGTACTGGTTGTGCTTTGGGGAATATAGATGATCTGGCTACTGGTCCCGATTTCCCTCTGGTACTGGTTGTGCTATGGGGAATGTAGATGTTATGGCTACTGGGGCTGATCCCCCTCTGGTCCTGGTTGTGCTATGGGGAATGTAGATGATCTGGCTACTGGTCCTGATTCCTCTCTGGTCCTGGTTGTGCTATGGGGAATATAGATGATCTGGCTACTTGTCCTGATTCCTCTCTGGTCCTGGTTGTGCTATGGGGAATGTAGATGATCTGGCTACTGGTCCTGATTCCCCTCTGGTACTGGTTGTGCTTTGGGGAATGTAGATGATCTGGCTACTGGTCCTGATTTCCCTCTGGTACTGGTTGTGCTATGGGGAATGTAGATGTTATGGCTACTGTGGCTGATCCCCCTCTGGTCCTGGTTGTGCTATGGGGAATGTAGATGATCTGGCTACTGGTCCTGATTCCTCTCTGGTCCTGGTTGTGCTATGGGGAATGTAGATGATCTGGCTACTGGTCCTGATCCCCCTCTGGTCCTGGTTGTGATATGGGGAATATAGGTGATCTGGCTACTGGTCCAGATCCCCCTCTGGACCTGGTTGTGCTATGGGGAATGTAGATGATCTGGCTTCTGGTGCTGATCCCCCTCTGGACCTGGTTGTGCTATGGGGAATGTAGATTATCTAGCTACTGGTCCTGACCCACCTCTGATCCTGGTTGTGCTATGGCGAATGTAGATGATCTGGCTACTGGTCCTGATTCCCCTCTGGTCCTGGTTGTGCTATGGGGAATGTAGATGTTATGGCTACTGGGGCTGATCCCCCTCTGGTCCTGGTTGTGCTATGGGGAATGTAGATGATCTGGCTACTGGTCCTGACCCACCTCTGGTCCTGGTTGTGATATGGGGAATATAGGTGATCTGGCTACTGGTCCAGATCCCCCTCTGGACCTGGTTGTGCTATGGGGAATGTAGATGATCTGGCTTCTGGTGCTGATCCCCCTCTGGACCTGGTTGTGCTATGGGGAATGTAGATGATCTGGCTACTGTTCCTGATCCCCCTCTGGTCCTGGTTGTGCTATGGGGAATATAGATGATCTGGCTACTTGTCCTGATTCCTCTCTGGTCCTGGTTGTGCTATGGGGAATGTAGATGATCTGGCTACTGGTCCTGATTCCCCTCTGGTACTGGTTGTGCTATGGGGAATGTAGATGTTATGGCTACTGGGGCTGATCCCCCTCTGGTCCTGGTTGTGCTATGGGGGATGTAGATGATCTGGCTACTGGTCCTGATTCCCCTCTGGTACTGGTTGTGCTATGGGGAATGTAGATGTTATGGCTACTGGGGCTGATCCCCCTCTGGTCCTGGTTGTGCTATGGGGAATGTAGATGATCTGGCTACTGGTCCTGATTCCTCTCTGGTCCTGGTTGTGCTATGGGGAATGTAGATGATCTGGCTACTGGTCCTGATCCCCCTCTGGTCCTGGTTGTGCTATGGGGAATGTAGATGATCTGGCTACTGGTCCTGATTTCCCTCTGGTCCTGGTTGTGATATGGGGAATATAGATGATCTGGCTACTTGTCCTGATTCCTCTCTGGTCCTGGTTGTGCTATGGGGAATGTAGATGATCTGGCTACTGGTCCTGATTCCCCTCTGGTACTGGTTGTGCTATGGGGAATGTAGATGTTATGGCTACTGGGGCTGATCCCCCTCTGGTCCTGGTTGTGCTATGGGGAATGTAGATGATCTGGCTACTGGTCCTGATTCCCCTCTGGTACTGGTTGTGCTATGGGGAATGTAGATGTTATGGCTACTGGGGCTGATCCCCCTCTGGTCCTGGTTGTGCTATGGGGAATGTAGATGATCTGGCTACTGGTCCTGATTCCTCTCTGGTCCTGGTTGTGCTATGGGGAATGTAGATGATCTGGCTACTGGTCCTGATCCCCCTCTGGTCCTGGTTGTGCTATGGGGAATGTAGATGATCTGGCTACTGGTCCTGATTTCCCTCTGGTCCTGGTTGTGATATGGGGAATGTAGATGATCTGGCTACTGGTCCTGATTCCTGTCTGGTCCTGGTTGTGCTATGGGGAATGTAGATGATCTGGCTACTGGTCCTGATCCCCCTCTGGTCCTGGTTTTGCTATGGGGAATATAGATGATCTGGCTACTGGTCCTGAGCCCCCTCTGGTCCTGGTTGTGCTATGGGGAATATAGATGATCTGGCTTCTGGTCCTGATCCCCCTCTGGTCCTGGTTGTGCTATGGGGAATATAGATGATCTGGCTACTGGTGGTGATCCCCCTCTGGTCCTGGTTGTGCTATAGGGAATATAGATGATCTGGCTACTGGTCCTGAGCCCCCTCTGGTCCTGGTTGTGCTATGGGGAATATAGATGATCTGGCTTCTGGTCCTGATCCCCCTCTGGTCCTGGTTGTGCTATGGGGAATATAGATGATCTGGCTACTGGTGGTGATCCCCCTCTGGTCCTGGTTGTGCTTTGGGGAATATAGATGATCTGGCTACTGGTCCCGATAGCCCTCTGGACCTGGTTGTGTTATGGGGAATGTAGATGATCTGGCTACTGGTCCTGATTCCCCTCTGGTCCTGGTTGTGCTATGGGGAATATAGATTATCTGGCTACTGGTCCTGATCCCCCTCTGGTCCTGGTTGTGCTATGGGGAATGTAGATGATCTGGCTACTGGTCCTGATTCCCCTCTGGACCTGGTTGTGCTGTGGGGAATGTAGATGATCTGGCTACTGGTCCTGACCCACCTCTGGTCCTGGTTGTGATATGGGGAATATAGGTGATCTGGCTTCTGGTCCAGATCCCCCTCTGGACCTGGTTGTGCTATGGGGAATGTAGATGATTTGGCTACTGGTGCTGATCCCCCTCTGGACCTGGTTGTGCTATGGGGAATGTAGATGATCTAGCTACTGGTCCTGACCCACCTCTGATCCTGGTTGTGCTATTGGGAATACAGATGATCTGGCTACTGGTCCTGTCTGGTCCTGATTCCCCTCTGATCCTCGTTGTGCTATTGGGAATATAGATGATCTGGCTACTGGTACTGACCCACCTCTGGTCCTGGTTGTGCTATGGGGAATATAGATGATCTGGCTACTGGTCCTGACCCACCTCTGGTCCTGGTTGTGCTATGGGGAATATAGTTGATCTGGCTACTGGTCCTGATCCCCCTCTGGTCCTGGTTGTGCTATGGGGAATATAGATGATCTGGCTACTTGTCCTGATTCCCCTCTGGACCTGGTTGTGTTATGGGGAATGTAGATGATCTGGCTACTGGTCCTGACCCACCTCTGGTCCTGGTTGTGCTATGGGGAATATAGATGATCTGGCTACTGGTCCTGATCCCCCTCTGGTCCTGGTTGTGCTATGGGGAATATAGATGATCTGGCTACTTGTCCTGATTCCCCTCTGGACCTGGTTGTGCTATGGGGAATGTAGATGATCTGGCTAGTGATCCTGATTCCCCTCTGGACCTGGGTGTGCTATGGGGAATGTAGATGATCTGGCTACTGGTCCTGTCTGGTCCTGATTCCCCGCTGATCCTGGTTGTGCTATTGGGAATATAGATGATCTGGCTACTGGTCCTGACCCACCTCTGGTCCTGGTTGTATTATGGGGAATATAGATGATCTGGCTACTGGTCCTGACCCACCTCTGGTCCTGGTTGTGCTATGGGGAATATAGATGATCTGGCTACTGGTCCTGATCACCCTCTGGTCCTGGTTGTGCTATGGGGAATGTAGATGATCCGGCTACTGGTCCTGATTCCCCTCTGGTACTGGTTGTGCTATGGGGAATGTAGATGATCTGGCTACTGGTCCTGATTCCCCTCTGGTCCTGGTTGTGATATGGGGACTATAGGTGATCTGGCTACTGGTCCTGATTCCCCTCTGGTACTGGTTGTGCTATGGGGAATGTAGATGTTCTGGCTACTGGTGCTGATCCCCCTCTGGTCCTGGTTGTGCTATGGGGAATGTAGATGAACTGGCTACTGGTCCTGATCCCCCTCTGGTCCTGGTTTTGCTATGGGGAATATAGATGATCTGGCTACTTGTCCTAATTCCCCTCTGGACCTGGTTGTGCTATGGGGAATGTAGATGATCTGGCTAGTGATCCTGATTCCCCTCTGGACCTGGGTGTGCTATGGGTAATGTAGATGATCTGGCTACTGGTCCTGTCTGGTCCTGATTCCCCGCTGATCCTGGTTGTGCTATTGGGAATATAGATGATCTGGCTACTGGTCCGGACCCACCACTGGTCCTGGTTGTGTTATGGGGAATATAGATGATCTGGCTACTGGTCCTGATCCCCCTCTGGTCCTGGTTGTGCTATGGGGAATGTAGATGATCTGGCTACTGGTCCTGATTCCCCTCTGGTCCTGGTTGTGATATGGGGAATATAGGTGATCTGGCTACTGGTCCTGATTCCCCTCTGGTCCTGGTTGTGATATGGGGAATATAGGTGATCTGGCTACTGGTCCTGATCCCCCTCTGGTCCTGGTTGTGCTATGGGTAATGTAGATGTTCTGGCTACTGGTGCTGATCCCCCTCTGGTCCTGGTTGTGTTATGGGGAATATAGATGATCTGGCTACTGGTCCTGATTCCCCTCTGGTCCTGGTTGTTCTATGGGGAATGTAGATGATCTTGCTACTGGTGCTGATCCCCCACTGGTCCTGGTTGTGCTATGGGGAATATAGATGATCTGGCTACTGGTCCTGATTCCCCTCTGGTACTGGTTGTGCTATGGGGAATGTAGATGATCTTGCTACTGGTGCTGATCCCCCTCTGGTCCTGGTTGTGCTATGGGGAATGTAGATGATCTGGCTACTGGTCCCGATTCCCCTCTGGTCCTGGTTGTGCTATGGGGAATGTAGATGATCTGGCTACTGGTCCTGATTTCCCTCTGGTCCTGGTTGTGATATGGGGAATATAGGTGATCTGGCTACTGGTCCTGATTCCCCTATGGTCCTGGTTGTGCTATGGGGAATGTAGATGTTCTGGTTACTGGTCCTGATCCCCCTCTGGTCCTGGTTTTGCTATGGGGAATATAGATGATCTGGCTACTTGTCCTGATTCCCCTCTGGACCTGGTTGTGCTATGGGGAATGTAGATGATTTGGCTACTGGTCCTGATCCCGTCTGGTCCTGGTTGTGCTATGGGGAATATAGATGATCTGGCTACTGGTCCTGATTCCCCTCTGGTACTGGTTGTGCTATGGGGAATGTAGATGATCTGGCTACTGGTGCTGATCCCCCTCTGGTCCGGTTTGTGCTATGTGGAATATAGATGATCTGGCTACTGGTCCTGATTCCCCTCTGGTACTGGTTGTGCTATGGGGAATGTAGATGTTCTGGCTACTGGTGCTGATCCCCCTCTGGTCCTGGTTGTGCTATGGGGAATGTAGATGAACTGGCTACTGGTCCTGATCCCGTCTGGTCCTGGTTGTGCTATGGGGAATATAGATGATCTGGGTACTGGTCCTGATCCCCCTCTGGTACTGGTTGTGCTATGGGGAATGTAGATGATCTGGCTACTGGTCCTGATTCCCTCTGGTACTGGTTGTGCTATGGGGAATATAGATGATCTGGCTACTGGTGCTGATCCTCCTCTGGTCCTGGTTGTCCTATGGGGAATATAGATGATCTGGCTACTGGTCCTGATTCCCCTCTGGTCCTGGTTGTGCTATGGGGAATATAGATGATCTGGCTACTGGTGTTGAGCCCCCTCTGGACCTGGTTGTGCTATGGTGAATATAGATGATCTGGCCACTGGTCCTGATCCCCCTCTTGTCCTGTTTGTGCTATGGGGAATATAGATGATCTGGCTACTGATCCTGATTCCCCTCTGTTCCTGGTTGTGCTATGGGGAATAAAGATGATCTGGCTACTGGTCCTGATTCCCCTCTGGTCCTGGTTGTGCTATATGGAATATAGATGATCTGGCTACTGGTGCTGATCCCCCTCTGGTACTGGTTGTGCTATGGGGAATGTAGATGATCTAGCTACTGGTCCTGAGCCCCCTCTGGTCCTGGTTGTGCTATGGGGAATATAGGTGATCTGGCTACTGGTCCAGATCCCCCTCTGGACCTGGTTGTGCTATGGGGAATGTAGATGATCTGGCTACTGGTCCTGATTCCCCTCTGGTCCTGGTTGTGCTATGGGGAATAAAGATGATCTGGCTACTGGTGCTGATTCACCTCTGGTCCTGGTTGTGCTATGGGGAATGTAGATGATCTGGCTACTGGTCCTGATTCCCCTCTGGTCCTGGTTGTGCTATGGGGAATAAAGATGATCTGGCTACTGGTGCTGATTCCCCTCTGGTCCTGGTTGTGCTATATGGAATATAGATGATCTGGCTACTGGTCCTGATCCCCCTCTGGTACTGGTTGTGCTATGGGGAATGTAGATGATCTAGTTACTGGTCCTGAGCCCCCTCTGGTCCTGGTTGTGCTATGGGGAATATAGGTGATCTGGCTACTGGTCCAGATCCCCCTCTGTACCTGGTTGTGCTATGGGGAATGTAGATGATCTGGCTACTGGTCCTGATTCCCCTCTGGTCCTGGTTGTGCTATGGGGAATGTAGATGATCTGGCTACTGGTCCTGATTCCCCTCTGGTCCTGGTTGTGCTATGGGGAATGTAGATGATCTAGCTACTGGTCCTGAGCCCCCTCTGGTCCTGGTTGTGCTATGGGGAATATAGGTGATCTGGCTACTGGTCCAGATCCCCCTCTGGACCTGGTTGTGCTATGGGGAATATAGGTGATCTGGCTACTGGTCCTGATCCCCCTCTGGACCTGGTTGTGTTATGGGGAATGTAGATGATCTGGCTACTGGTCCTGATTCCCCTCTGGTCCTGGTTGTGCTATGGGGAATGTAGATGATCTGGCTACTGGTCCTGAGCCCCCTCTGGTCCTGGTTGTGCTATGGGGAATGTAGATGATCTAGCTACTGGTCCTGAGCCCCCTCTGGTCCTGGTTGTGCTATGGGGAATATAGGTGGTCTGGCTACTGGTCCTGATCCCCCTCTGATCCTGGTTGTGCTGTGGGGAATGTAGATAATCTGGCTACTGGTCCTGACCCACCTCTGGTCCTGGTTGTGCTATGGGGAATGTAGATGTTATGGCTACTGGGGCTGATCCCCCTCTGGTCCTGGTTGTGCTATGGGGAATGTAGATGATCTGGCTACTGGTCCTGTCTGGTTCTGATTCCCCGCTGATCCTGGTTGTGCTATAGGGAATATAGATGATCTGGCTACTGGTGCTGATCCCCCTCTGGACCTGGTTGTGCTGTGGGGAATGTAGATGATCTGGCTACTGGTCCTGACCCACCTCTGGTCCTGGTTGTGATATGGGGAATATAGGTGATCTGGCTACTGGTCCTGATTCCCCTCTGGTCCTGGTTGTGCTATGGGGAATATAGATGATCTGGCTACTGGTCCTGACCCACCTCTGGTCCTGGTTGTGATATGGGGAATATAGATGATCTGGCTACTGGTCCTGATTCCCCTCTGGTCCTGGTTGTGCTATGGGGAATATAGATGGTCTGGCTACTGGTCCCGATAGCCCTCTGGACCTGGTTGTGTTATGGGGAATGTAGATGATCTGGCTACTGGTCCTGATCCCCCTCTTGTCCTGGTTGTGCTATGGGGAATATAGATGATCTGGCTACTGGTCCTGATTCCCCTCTGGTCCTGGTTGTGCTATGGGGAATATAGATGATCTGGCTACTTTTGCTGATCCCCCTCTGGTCCTGGTTGTGCTATGGGGAATTTAGATGATCTGGCTACTGGTCCTGATTCCCCTCTGGTACTGGTTGTGCTATGGGGAATATAGCTGATCTGGCTACTGGTCCTGATTCCCCTCTGGTCCTGGTTGTGTTATGGGGAATATAGATGATCTGGCTACTGGTCCTGATTCCCCTCTGGTCCTGGTTGTGTTATGGGGAATATAGATGATCTGGCTACTTGTCCTGATTCCCCTCTGGACCTGGTTGTGCTATGGGGAATATAGGTGGTCTGGCTACTGGTCCTGATCCCCCTCTGATCCTGGTTGTGATATGGGGAATATAGGTGATCTGGCTACTGGTCCAGATCCCCCTCTGGACCTGGTTGTGCTATGGGGAATGTAGATGATCTGGCTTCTGGTGCTGATCCCCCTCTGGACCTGGTTGTGCTATGGGGAATGTAGATTATATAGCTACTGGTCCTGACCCACCTCTGATCCTGGTTGTGCTATGGCGAATGTAGATGATCTGGCTACTGGTCCTGATTCCCCTCTGGTCCTGGTTGTGCTATGGGGAATGTAGATGTTATGGCTACTGGGGCTGATCCCCCTCTGGTCCTGGTTGTGCTATGGGGAATGTAGATGATCTGGCTACAGGTCCTGACCCACCTCTGGTCCTGGTTGTGATATGGGGAATATAGGTGATCTGGCTACTGGTCCAGATCCCCCTCTGGACCTGGTTGTGCTATGGGGAATGTAGATGATCTGGCTTCTGGTGCTGATCCCCCTCTGGACCTGGTTGTGCTATGGGGAATGTAGATGATCTGGCTACTGTTCCTGATCCCCCTCTGGTCCTGGTTGTGCTATGGGGAATATAGATGATCTGGCTACTTGTCCTGATTCCTCTCTGGTCCTGGTTGTGCTATGGGGAATGTAGATGATCTGGCTACTGGTCCTGATTCCCCTCTGGTACTGGTTGTGCTATGGGGAATGTAGATGTTATGGCTACTGGGGCTGATCCCCCTCTGGTCCTGGTTGTGCTATGGGGAATGTAGATGATCTGGCTACTGGTCCTGATTCCCCTCTGGTACTGGTTGTGCTATGGGGAATGTAGATGTTATGGCTACTGGGGCTGATCCCCCTCTGGTCCTGGTTGTGCTATGGGGAATGTAGATGATCTGGCTACTGGTCCTGATTCCTCTCTGGTCCTGGTTGTGCTATGGGGAATGTAGATGATCTGGCTACTGGTCCTGATCCCCCTCTGGTCCTGGTTGTGATATGGGGAATATAGGTGATCTGGCTACTGGTCCAGATCCCCCTCTGGACCTGGTTGTGCTATGGGGAATGTAGATGATCTGGCTTCTGGTGCTGATCCCCCTCTGGACCTGGTTGTGCTATGGGGAATGTAGATTATCTAGCTACTGGTCCTGACCCACCTCTGATCCTGGTTGTGCTATGGCGAATGTAGATGATCTGGCTACTGGTCCTGATTCCCCTCTGGTCCTGGTTGTGCTATGGGGAATGTAGATGTTATGGCTACTGGGGCTGATCCCCCTCTGGTCCTGGTTGTGCTATGGGGAATGTAGATGATCTGGCTACTGGTCCTGACCCACCTCTGGTCCTGGTTGTGATATGGGGAATATAGGTGATCTGGCTACTGGTCCAGATCCCCCTCTGGACCTGGTTGTGCTATGGGGAATGTAGATGATCTGGCTTCTGGTGCTGATCCCCCTCTGGACCTGGTTGTGCTATGGGGAATGTAGATGATCTGGCTACTGTTCCTGATCCCCCTCTGGTCCTGGTTGTGCTATGGGGAATATAGATGATCTGGCTACTTGTCCTGATTCCTCTCTGGTCCTGGTTGTGCTATGGGGAATGTAGATGATCTGGCTACTGGTCCTGATTCCCCTCTGGTACTGGTTGTGCTATGGGGAATGTAGATGTTATGGCTACTGGGGCTGATCCCCCTCTGGTCCTGGTTGTGCTATGGGGAATGTAGATGATCTGGCTACTGGTCCTGATTCCCCTCTGGTACTGGTTGTGCTATGGGGAATGTAGATGTTATGGCTACTGGGGCTGATCCCCCTCTGGTCCTGGTTGTGCTATGGGGAATGTAGATGATCTGGCTACTGGTCCTGATTCCTCTCTGGTCCTGGTTGTGCTATGGGGAATGTAGATGATCTGGCTACTGGTCCTGATCCCCCTCTGGTCCTGGTTGTGCTATGGGGAATGTAGATGATCTGGCTACTGGTCCTGATTTCCCTCTGGTCCTGGTTGTGATATGGGGAATATAGATGATCTGGCTACTTGTCCTGATTCCTCTCTGGTCCTGGTTGTGCTATGGGGAATGTAGATGATCTGGCTTCTGGTCCTGATTCCCCTCTGGTACTGGTTGTGCTATGGGGAATGTAGATGTTATGGCTACTGGGGCTGATCCCCCTCTGGTCCTGGTTGTGCTATGGGGAATGTAGATGATCTGGCTACTGGTCCTGATTCCCCTCTGGTACTGGTTGTGCTATGGGGAATGTAGATGTTATGGCTACTGGGGCTGATCCCCCTCTGGTCCTGGTTGTGCTATGGGGAATGTAGATGATCTGGCTACTGGTCCTGATTCCTCTCTGGTCCTGGTTGTGCTATGGGGAATGTAGATGATCTGGCTACTGGTCCTGATCCCCCTCTGGTCCTGGTTGTGCTATGGGGAATGTAGATGATCTGGCTACTGGTCCTGATTTCCCTCTGGTCCTGGTTGTGATATGGGGAATGTAGATGATCTGGCTACTGGTCCTGATTCCTGTCTGGTCCTGGTTGTGCTATGGGGAATGTAGATGATCTGGCTACTGGTCCTGATCCCCCTCTGGTCCTGGTTTTGCTATGGGGAATATAGATGATCTGGCTACTGGTCCTGAGCCCCCTCTGGTCCTGGTTGTGCTATGGGGAATATAGATGATCTGGCTTCTGGTCCTGATCCCCCTCTGGTCCTGGTTGTGCTATGGGGAATATAGATGATCTTGCTACTGGTGGTGATCCCCCTCTGGTCCTGGTTGTGCTATAGGGAATATAGATGATCTGGCTACTGGTCCTGAGCCCCCTCTGGTCCTGGTTGTGCTATGGGGAATATAGATGATCTGGCTTCTGGTCCTGATCCCCCTCTGGTCCTGGTTGTGCTATGGGGAATATAGATGATCTGGCTACTGGTGGTGATCCCCCTCTGGTCCTGGTTGTGCTATAGGGAATATAGATGATCTGGCTACTGGTCCTGAGCCCCCTCTGGTCCTGTTTGTGCTATGGGGAATGTAGATGTTCTGGCTACTGGTCCTGATCCCCCTCTGGTCCTGGTTTTGCTATGGGGAATATAGATGATCTGGCTACTGGTCCTGAGCCCCCTCTGGTCCTGGTTGTGCTATGGGGAATATAGATGATCTGGCTTCTGGTCCTGATCCCCCTCTGGTCCTGGTTGTGCTATGGGGAATATAGATGATCTGGCTACTGGTGGTGATCCCCCTCTGGTCCTGGTTGTGCTATAGGGAATATAGATGATCTGGCTACTGGTCCTGAGCCCCCTCTGGTCCTGGTTGTGCTATGGGGAATATAGATGATCTGGCTTCTGGTCCTGATCCCCCTCTGGTCCTGGTTGTGCTATGGGGAATATAGATGATCTGGCTACTGGTCCTGATCCCCCTCTGGTCCTGGTTGTCCTATGGGGAATATAGATGATCTGGCTACTGGTCCTGATTCCCCTCTGATCCTGGTTGTGCTATTGGGAATACAGATGATCTGGCTACTGTTCCTGATCCCCCTCTGGTCCTGGTTGTGCTATGGGGAATATAGATGATCTGGCTACTGGTCCTGATCCCCCTCTGGACCTGGTTGTGTTATGGGGAATGTAGATGATCTGGCTACTGGTCCTGATTCCCCTCTGGTCCTGGTTGTGCTATGGGGAATGTAGATGATCTGGCTACTGGTCCTGAGCCCCCTCTGGTCCTGGTTGTGCTATGGGGAATGTAGATGATCTAGCTACTGGTCCTGAGCCCCCTCTGGTCCTGGTTGTGCTATGGGGAATATAGGTGGTCTGGCTACTGGTCCTGATCCCCCTCTGATCCTGGTTGTGCTGTGGGGAATGTAGATAATCTGGCTACTGGTCCTGACCCACCTCTGGTCCTGGTTGTGCTATGGGGAATGTAGATGTTATGGCTACTGGGGCTGATCCCCCTCTGGTCCTGGTTGTGCTATGGGGAATGTAGATGATCTGGCTACTGGTCCTGTCTGGTTCTGATTCCCCGCTGATCCTGGTTGTGCTATAGGGAATATAGATGATCTGGCTACTGGTGCTGATCCCCCTCTGGACCTGGTTGTGCTGTGGGGAATGTAGATGATCTGGCTACTGGTCCTGACCCACCTCTGGTCCTGGTTGTGATATGGGGAATATAGGTGATCTGGCTACTGGTCCTGATTCCCCTCTGGTCCTGGTTGTGCTATGGGGAATATAGATGATCTGGCTACTGGTCCTGACCCACCTCTGGTCCTGGTTGTGATATGGGGAATATAGATGATCTGGCTACTGGTCCTGATTCCCCTCTGGTCCTGGTTGTGCTATGGGGAATATAGATGGTCTGGCTACTGGTCCCGATAGCCCTCTGGACCTGGTTGTGTTATGGGGAATGTAGATGATCTGGCTACTGGTCCTGATCCCCCTCTTGTCCTGGTTGTGCTATGGGGAATATAGATGATCTGGCTACTGGTCCTGATTCCCCTCTGGTCCTGGTTGTGCTATGGGGAATATAGATGATCTGGCTACTGGTGCTGATCCCCCTCTGGTCCTGGTTGTGCTATGGGGAATATAGATGATCTGGCTACTGGTCCTGATTCCCCTCTGGTACTGGTTGTGCTATGGGGAATATAGCTGATCTGGCTACTGGTCCTGATTCCCCTCTGGTCCTGGTTGTGTTATGGGGAATATAGATGATCTGGCTACTGGTCCTGATTCCCCTCTGGTCCTGGTTGTGTTATGGGGAATATAGATGATCTGGCTACTTGTCCTGATTCCCCTCTGAACCTGGTTGTGCTATGGGGAATATAGGTGGTCTGGCTACTGGTCCTGATCCCCCTCTGATCCTGGTTGTGATATGGGGAATATAGGCGATCTGGCTACTGGTCCAGATCCCCCTCTGGACCTGGTTGTGCTATGGGGAATGTAGATGATCTGGCTTCTGGTGCTGATCCCCCTCTGGACCTGGTTGTGCTATGGGGAATGTAGATTATCTAGCTACTGGTCCTGACCCACCTCTGATCCTGGTTGTGCTATGGCGAATGTAGATGATCTGGCTACTGGTCCTGATTCCCCTCTGGTCCTGGTTGTGCTATGGGGAATGTAGATGTTATGGCTACTGGGGCTGATCCCCCTCTGGTCCTGGTTGTGCTATGGGGAATGTAGATGATCTGGCTACTGGTCCTGACCCACCTCTGGTCCTGGTTGTGATATGGGGAATATAGGTGATCTGGCTACTGGTCCAGATCCCCCTCTGGACCTGGTTGTGCTATGGGGAATGTAGATGATCTGGCTTCTGGTGCTGATCCCCCTCTGGACCTGGTTGTGCTATGGGGAATGTAGATGATCTGGCTACTGTTCCTGATCCCCCTCTGGTCCTGGTTGTGCTATGGGGAATATAGATGATCTGGCTACTTGTCCTGATTCCTCTCTGGTCCTGGTTGTGCTATGGGGAATGTAGATGATCTGGCTACTGGTCCTGATTCCCCTCTGGTACTGGTTGTGCTATGGGGAATGTAGATGTTATGGCTACTGGGGCTGATCCCCCTCTGGTCCTGGTTGTGCTATGGGGAATGTAGATGATCTGGCTACTGGTCCTGATTCCCCTCTGGTACTGGTTGTGCTATGGGGAATGTAGATGTTATGGCTACTGGGGCTGATCCCCCTCTGGTCCTGGTTGTGCTATGGGGAATGTAGATGATCTGGCTACTGGTCCTGATTCCTCTCTGGTCCTGGTTGTGCTATGGGGAATGTAGATGATCTGGCTACTGGTCCTGATCCCCCTCTGGTCCTGGTTGTGATATGGGGAATATAGGTGATCTGGCTACTGGTCCAGATCCCCCTCTGGACCTGGTTGTGCTATGGGGAATGTAGATGATCTGGCTTCTGGTGCTGATCCCCCTCTGGACCTGGTTGTGCTATGGGGAATGTAGATTATCTAGCTACTGGTCCTGACCCACCTCTGATCCTGGTTGTGCTATGGCGAATGTAGATGATCTGGCTACTGGTCCTGATTCCCCTCTGGTCCTGGTTGTGCTATGGGGAATGTAGATGTTATGGCTACTGGGGCTGATCCCCCTCTGGTCCTGGTTGTGCTATGGGGAATGTAGATGATCTGGCTACTGGTCCTGACCCACCTCTGGTCCTGGTTGTGATATGGGAAATATAGGTGATCTGGCTACTGGTCCAGATCCCCCTCTGGACCTGGTTGTGCTATGGGGAATGTAGATGATCTGGCTTCTGGTGCTGATCCCCCTCTGGACCTGGTTGTGCTATGGGGAATGTAGATGATCTGGCTACTGTTCCTGATCCCCCTCTGGTCCTGGTTGTGCTATGGGGAATATAGATGATCTGGCTACTTGTCCTGATTCCTCTCTGGTCCTGGTTGTGCTATGGGGAATGTAGATGATCTGGCTACTGGTCCTGATTCCCCTCTGGTACTGGTTGTGCTATGGGGAATGTAGATGTTATGGCTACTGGGGCTGATCCCCCTCTGGTCCTGGTTGTGCTATGGGGAATGTAGATGATCTGGCTACTGGTCCTGATTCCCCTCTGGTACTGGTTGTGCTATGGGGAATGTAGATGTTATGGCTACTGGGGCTGATCCCCCTCTGGTCCTGGTTGTGCTATGGGGAATGTAGATGATCTGGCTACTGGTCCTGATTCCTCTCTGGTCCTGGTTGTGCTATGGGGAATGTAGATGATCTGGCTACTGGTCCTGATCCCCCTCTGGTCCTGGTTGTGCTATGGGGAATGTAGATGATCTGGCTACTGGTCCTGATTTCCCTCTGGTCCTGGTTGTGATATGGGGAATGTAGATGATCTGGCTACTGGTCCTGATTCCTGTCTGGTCCTGGTTGTGCTATGGGGAATGTAGATGATCTGGCTACTGGTCCTGATCCCCCTCTGGTCCTGGTTTTGCTATGGGGAATATAGATGATCTGGCTACTGGTCCTGAGCCCCCTCTGGTCCTGGTTGTGCTATGGGGAATATAGATGATCTGGCTTCTGGTCCTGATCCCCCTCTGGTCCTGGTTGTGCTATGGGGAATATAGATGATCTGGCTACTGGTGGTGATCCCCCTCTGGTCCTGGTTGTGCTATAGGGAATATAGATGATCTGGCTACTGGTCCTGAGCCCCCTCTGGTCCTGGTTGTGCTATGGGGAATATAGATGATCTGGCTTCTGGTCCTGATCCCCCTCTGGTCCTGGTTGTGCTATGGGGAATATAGATGATCTGGCTACTGGTGGTGATCCCCCTCTGGTCCTGGTTGTGCTATAGGGAATATAGATGATCTGGCTACTGGTCCTGAGCCCCCTCTGGTCCTGTTTGTGCTATGGGGAATGTAGATGTTCTGGCTACTGGTCCTGATCCCCCTCTGGTCCTGGTTTTGCTATGGGGAATATAGATGATCTGGCTACTGGTCCTGAGCCCCCTCTGGTCCTGGTTGTGCTATGGGGAATATAGATGATCTGGCTTCTGGTCCTGATCCCCCTCTGGTCCTGGTTGTGCTATGGGGAATATAGATGATCTGGCTACTGGTGGTGATCCCCCTCTGGTCCTGGTTGTGCTATAGGGAATATAGATGATCTGGCTACTGGTCCTGAGCCCCCTCTGGTCCTGGTTGTGCTATGGGGAATATAGATGATCTGGCTTCTGGTCCTGATCCCCCTCTGGTCCTGGTTGTGCTATGGGGAATATAGATGATCTGGCTACTGGTCCTGATCCCCCTCTGGTCCTGGTTGTCCTATGGGGAATATAGATGATCTGGCTACTGGTCCTGATTCCCCTCTGATCCTGGTTGTGCTATTGGGAATACAGATGATCTGGCTACTGTTCCTGATCCCCCTCTGGTCCTGGTTGTGCTATGGGGAATATAGATGATCTGACTACTTGTCCTGATTCCTCTCTGGTCCTGGTTGTGCTATGGGGAATGTAGATGATCTGGCTACTGGTCCTGATCCCCCTCTGGTCCTGGTTGTGCTATGGGGAATGTAGATGATCTGGCTACTGGTCCTGATTTCCCTCTGGTCCTGGTTGTGATATGGGGAATGTAGATGATCTGGCTACTGGTCCTGATTCCTCTCTGGTCCTGGTTGTGCTATGGGGAATGTAGATGTTCTGGCTACTGGTCCTGAGCCCCCTCTGGTCCTGGTTGTGCTATGGGGAATATAGATGATCTGGCTTCTGGTCCTGATCCCCCTCTGGTCCTGGTTGTGCTATGGGGAATATAGATGATCTGGCTACTGGTCCTGATCCCCCTCTGGTCCTGGTTGTGCTATGGGGAATATAGATGATCTGGCTACTGGTCCTGAGCCCCCTCTGGTCCTGGTTGTGCTATGGGGAATATAGATGATCTGGCTTCTGGTCCTGATCCCCCTCTGGTCCTGGTTGTGCTATGGGGAATATAGATGATCTGGCTACTGGTCCTGATCCCCCTCTGGTCCTGGTTGTGCTATGGGGAATATAGATGATCTGGCTACTGGTCCTGATCCCCCTCTTGTCCTGTTTGTGCTATGCGGAATGTAGATGATCTGGCTACTGGTGGTGATCCCCCTCTGGTCCTGGTTGTGCTATGGGGAATATAGATGATCTGGCTAGTGGTCCTGATCCCCCTCTGGTCCTGGTTGTGCTATGGGGAATATAGATGATCTGGCTTCTGGTCCTGATCCCCCTCTGGTCCTGGTTGTGCTATGGGGAATATAGATGATCTGGCTACTGGTCCTGATCCCCCTCTGGTCCTGGTTGTCCTATGGGGAATATAGATGATCTGGTTACTGGTCCTGATTCCCCTCTGGTCCTGGTTGTGATATGGGGAATATAGGTGATCTGGCTACTGGTCCTGATTCCCCTCTTGTCCTGTTTGTGCTATGGGGAATGTAGATGATCTTGCTACTAGTGCTGATCCCCCCCCTGGTCCTGGTCGTGCTATGGGGAATATATATGATCTGGCTACTGGTCCTGATCCCCCTCTGGTCCTGGTTGTGCTATGGGGAATATAGATGATCTGGCTACTGGTCCTGATTCCCCTCTGGTCCTGGTTGTGCTATGGGGAATATAGACGATCTGGCTACTGGTCCTGATCCCCTTCTTGACCTGGTTGTGCTATGGGGAATGTAGATGATCTGGCTACTGGTCCTGATTCCCCTCTGGTCCTGGTCGTGCTATGTGGAATATAGATGATCTGGCTACTGATCCTGATTCCCCCCTGGTCCTGGTTGTGCTATGGGGAATATAGATGATCTGGCTACTGGTCCTGATCCCCCTCTGGTCCTGGTTGTGCTATGGGGAATGTAGATGATCTGGCTACTGGTCCGGATCCCCCTCTGGTCCTGGTTGTGCTATGGGGAATATAGATGATCTGGCTACTGGTCCTTATCCCCCTCTGGTCCTGGTTGTGCTATGGGGAATGTAGATGATCTGGCTACTGGTCCGGATCCCCCTCTGGTCCTGGTTGTGCTATGGGGAATGTAGATGATCTGGCTACTGGTGCTGATCCCCCTCTGGACCTGGTTGTGCTATGGGGAATATAGATGATCTGGCTACTGGTCCTGACCCACCTCTGGTCCTGGTTGTGCTATGGGGAATGTAGATGATCTGGCTACTGGTGCTGATCCCCCTCTGGACCTGGTTGTGCTATGGGGAATGTAGATGATCTAGCTACTGGTCCTGACCCACCTCTGATCCTGGTTGTGCTATTGGGAATGTAGATGATCTGGCTACTGGTCCTGACCCACCTCTGGTCCTGGTTGTGATATGGGGAATATAGGTGATCTGGCTACTGGTCCAGATCCCCCTCTGGACCTGGTTGTGCTATGGGGAATGTAGATGATCTGGCTACTTGTGCTGATCCCCCTCTGGACCTGGTTGTGCTATGGGGAATGTAGATGATCTGGCTACTGGTCCTGATCACCCTCTGGTCCTGGTTGTGCTATGGGGAATATAGATGATCTGGCTACTGGTCCTAATTCCCCTCTGGTCCTGGTTGTGCTATGGGGAATATAGATGATCTGGCTACTGGTCCTAATTCCCCTCTGGTCCTGGTTGTGCTATGGGGAATGTAGATGTTCTGGCTACTGGTCCTGATCCCCCTCCGGTCCTGGTTTTGCTATGGGGAATATAGATGATCTGGCTACTGGTCCTGATTCCCCTCTGGTCCTGGTTGTGCTATGGGGAATATAGATGATCTGGCTACTGGTCCTGATTCCCCTCTGGTCCTGGTTGTGCTATGGGGAATGTAGATGATCTGGCTACTGGTCCTGATCCCCCTCTGGTCCTGGCCGTGCTATGGGGAATATAGATGATCTGGCAACTGGTCCTGATCCCCCTCTGGTCCTGGTTGTGCTATGGGGAATGTAGATGATCTGGCTACTGGTGCTGAACCCCCTCTGGACCTGGTTGTGCTATGAGGAATGTAGATGATCTGGCTACTGGTCCTGATCCCCCTCTGGACCTGGTTGTGCTATGGGGAATGTAGATGATCTGGCTACTGGTCCTGATCCCCCTCGTGTCCTGTTTGTGCTATGGGGAATGTAGATGATCTGGCTACTGGTCCTGATCCACCTCTGGTCCTGGTTGTGCTATGGGGAATATAGATGATCTGGCTACTGGTCCTGATTCCCCTCTGGTCCTGGTTGTGCTATGGGGAATATAGATGATCTGGCTACTGGTCCTGATCCACCTCTGGTCCTGGTTGTGCTATGGGGAATATAGATGATCTGGCTACTGGTCCTGATCCCCCTCTTGTCCTGTTTGTGCTATGGGGAATATAGATGATCTGGCTACTGGTCCTGATTCCCCTCTGGTCCTGGTTGTGCTATGGGGAATATAGATGATCTGGCTACTGGTGCTGATCCGCCTCTGGTACTGGTTGTGCTATGGGGAATGTAGATGATCTGGCTACTGGTCCTGATCCCCCTCTGGTCCTGGTTGTGCTATGGGGAATGTAGATGATCTGGCTACTGGTCCTGATCCCCCTCTGGTCCTGGTTGTGCTATGGCGAATGTAGATGATCTGGCTACTGGTCCTGATTCCCCTCTGGTCCTGGTTGTGCTATGGGGAATGTAGATGATCTGGCTACTGGTGCTGATCCCCCTCTGGTCCTGGTTGTGCTATGGGGAATGTAGATGATCTGGCTACTGGTCCTGATTCCCCTCTGGACCTGGTTGTGCTATGGGGAATGTAGATGATCTGGCTACTGGTCCTGATTCCCCTCTGGTCCTGGTTGTGCTATGGGGAATATAGGTGATCTGGCTACTTGTCCTGATTCCCCTCTGGACCTGGTTGTGCTATGGGGAATGTAGATGATCTGGTTACTGGTCCTGATTCTCCTCTGGTCCTGGTTGTGCTATGGGGAATGTAGATGATCTGGCTACTGGTCCTGATTCCCCTCTGGTCCTGGTTGTGCTATGGGGAATATAGGTGATCTGGCTACTGGTCCTGATTCCCCTCTGGTCCTGGTTGTGCTATGGGGAATATAGATGATCTGGCTACTGGTCCTGATCCCCCTCTGGTCCTGGCCGTGCTATGGGGAATATAGATGATCTGGCAACTGGTCCTGATCCCCCTCTGGTCCTGGTTGTGCTATGGGGAATGTAGATGATCTGGCTACTGGTGCTGAACCCCCTCTGGACCTGGATGTGCTATGAGTAATGTAGATGATCTGGCTACTGGTCCTGATTCCCCTCTGGTCCTGGTTGTGCTATGGGGAATGTAGATGATCTGGCTACTGGTGCTGAACCCCCTCTGGACCTGGTTGTGCTATGAGGAATATAGATGATCTGGCTACTGGTCCTGATTCCCCTCTGGTCCTGGTTGTGCTATGGGGAATGTAGATGATCTGGCTACTGGTCCTGATTCCCCTCTGGTCCTGGTTGTGCTATAGGGAATGTAGATGATCTGGCTACTGGTGCTGATCCCCCTCTGGTCCTGGTTGTGCTATGGGGAATGTAGATGATCTGGTTACTGGTCCTGATTCTCCTCTGGTCCTGGTTGTGCTATGGGGAATGTAGATGATCTGGCTACTGGTCCTGATTCCCCTCTGGTCCTGGTTGTGCTATGGGGAATATAGATGATCTGGCTACTGGTCCTGATTCCCCTCTGGTCCTGGTTGTGCTATGGGGAATATAGATGATCTGGCTACTGGTGCTGATCCCCCTTTGGTCCTGGTTGTGATATGGGGAATATGGGTGATCTGGCTACTGGTGCTGCCCCCCCCCCCCCCCCCCCTGGTCCTGGTTGTGCTATGGGGAATGTAGATGATCTGGCTACTGGTCCTGATTCCCCTCTGGTCCTGGTTGTGCTATGGGGAATATAGATGATCTGGCTACTGGTCCTGATCCCCCTCTGGTCCTGGTTGTGTTATGGGGAATATAGATGATCTGGCTACTGGTCCTGATCCCCCTCTGGTACTGGTTGTGCTTCGGGGAATATAGGTGGTCTGGCTACTGGTCCTGATCCCCCTCTGGTCCTGGTTGTGCTATGGGGAATATAGATGATCTGGCTACTGGTCCTGATCCCCCTCTGGTCCTGGTTGTGCTATGGGGAATATAGATGATCTGGCTACTGGTCCTGATTCCCCTCTGGTCCTGGTTGTGCTATGGGGAATATAGATGATCTGGCTACTGGTCCTGAGCCCCCTCTGGTCCTGGTTGTGCTATGGGGAATATAGATGATCTGGCTTCTGGTCCTGATCCCCCTCTGGTCCTGGTTGTGCTATGGGGAATATAGATGATCTGGCTACTGGTCCTGATCCCCCTCTGGTCCTGGTTGTCCTATGGGGAATATAGATGATCTGGCTACTGGTCCTGATTCCCCTCTGGTCCTGGTTGTGCTATGGGGAATATAGATGATCTGGCTACTTGTCCTGATTCCTCTCTGGTCCTGGTTGTGCTATGGGGAATGTAGATGATCTGGCTACTGGTCCTGATCCCCCTCTGGTCCTGGTTGTGCTATGGGGAATGTAGATAATCTGGCTACTGGTCCTGATTTCCCTCTGGTCCTGGTTGTGATATGGGGAATGTAGATGATCTGGCTACTGGTCCTGATTCCTCTCTGGTCCTGGTTGTGCTATGGGGAATGTAGATGTTCTGGCTACTGGTCCTGATCCCCCTCTGGTCCTGGTTTTGCTATGGGGAATATAGATGATCTGGCTACTGGTCCTGAGCCCCCTCTGGTCCTGGTTGTGCTATGGGGAATATAGATGATCTGGCTTCTGGTCCTGATCCCCCTCTGGTCCTGGTTGTGCTATGGGGAATATAGATGATCTGGCTACTGGTGGTGATCCCCCTCTGGTCCTGGTTGTGCTATAGGGAATATAGATGATCTGGCTACTGGTCCTGAGCCCCCTCTGGTCCTGGTTGTGCTATGGGGAATATAGATGATCTGGCTTCTGGTCCTGATCCCCCTCTGGTCCTGGTTGTGCTATGGGGAATATAGATGATCTGGCTACTGGTCCTGATCCCCCTCTGGTCCTGGTTGTCCTATGGGGAATATAGATGATCTGGCTACTGGTCCTGATTCCCCTCTGATCCTGGTTGTGCTATTGGGAATA
Source organism: Pseudophryne corroboree (assembly GCF_028390025.1). Lineage (NCBI taxonomy): Eukaryota > Metazoa > Chordata > Amphibia > Anura > Myobatrachidae > Pseudophryne > Pseudophryne corroboree. The sequence goes on from NC_086451.1 coordinate 6,245,723, forward strand.
CAGATGATCTGGCTACTGTTCCTGATCCCCCTCTGGTCCTGGTTGTGCTATGGGGAATATAGATGATCTGACTACTTGTCCTGATTCCTCTCTGGTCCTGGTTGTGCTATGGGGAATGTAGATGATCTGGCTACTGGTCCTGATCCCCCTCTGGTCCTGGTTGTGCTATGGGGAATGTAGATGATCTGGCTACTGGTCCTGATTTCCCTCTGGTCCTGGTTGTGATATGGGGAATGTAGATGATCTGGCTACTGGTCCTGATTCCTCTCTGGTCCTGGTTGTGCTATGGGGAATGTAGATGTTCTGGCTACTGGTCCTGAGCCCCCTCTGGTCCTGGTTGTGCTATGGGGAATATAGATGATCTGGCTTCTGGTCCTGATCCCCCTCTGGTCCTGGTTGTGCTATGGGGAATATAGATGATCTGGCTACTGGTCCTGATCCCCCTCTGGTCCTGGTTGTGCTATGGGGAATATAGATGATCTGGCTACTGGTCCTGAGCCCCCTCTGGTCCTGGTTGTGCTATGGGGAATATAGATGATCTGGCTTCTGGTCCTGATCCCCCTCTGGTCCTGGTTGTGCTATGGGGAATATAGATGATCTGGCTACTGGTCCTGATCCCCCTCTGGTCCTGGTTGTCCTATGGGGAATATAGATGATCTGGCTACTGGTCCTGATTCCCCTCTGGTCCTGGTTGTGATATGGTGAATAAAGATGATCTGGCTACTGGTCCTGATCCCCCTCTTGTCCTGTTTGTGCTATGGGGAATAGAGATGATCTGGCTACTGGTCCTGATTCCCCTCTGGTCCTGGTTGTGCTATGGGGAATATAGACAATCTGGCTACTGGTCCTGATCCCCTTCTGGACCTGGTTGTGCTATGGGGAATGTAGATGATCTGGCTACTGGTCCTGATTCCCCTCTGGTCCTGGTCGTGCTATGTGGAATATAGATGATCTGGCTACTGATCCTGATTCCCCCCTGGTCCTGGTTGTGCTATGGGGAATATAGATGATCTGGCTACTGGTCCTGATCCCCCTCTGGTCCTGGTTGTGCTATGGGGAATGTAGATGATCTGGCTACTGGTCCGGATCCCCCTCTGGTCCTGGTTGTGCTATGGGGAATATAGATGATCTGGCTACTGGTCCTGATCCCCCTCTGGTCCTGGTTGTGCTATGGGGAATGTAGATGATCTGGCTACTGGTCCGGATCCCCCTCTGGTCCTGGTTGTGCTATGGGGAAAGTAGATGATTTGGCTACTGGTGCTGATCCCCCTCTGGACCTGGTTGTGCTATGGGGAATATAGATGATCTGGCTACTGGTCCTGACCCACCTCTGGTCCAGGTTGTGCTATGGGGAATGTAGATGATCTGGCTACTGGTGCTGATCCCCCTCTGGACCTGGTTGTGCTATGGGGAATGTAGATGATCTAGCTACTGGTCCTGACCCTCCTCTGATCCTGGTTGTGCTATTGGGAATACAGATGATCTGGCTACTGGTCCTGACCCACCTCTGGTACTGGTTGTGCTATGGGGAATGTAGATGATCTGGCTACTGGTCCTGATCCCCCTCTGGTCCTGGTCATGCTATGGGGAATATAGATGATCTGGCTACTGGTCCTGATCCCCCTCTGGTCCTGGTTGTGCTATGGGGAATGTAGATGATCTGGCTACTGGTCCTGACCCACCTCTGGTCCTGGTTGTGATATGGGGAATATAGGTGATCTGGCTACTGGTCCAGATCCCCCTCTGGACCTGGTTGTGCTATGGGGAATGTAGATGATCTGGCTACTTGTGCTGATCCCCCTCTGGACCTGGTTGTGCTATGGGGAATGTAGATGATCTGGCTACTGGTCCCGACCCACCTCTGGTACTGGTTGTGCTATGGGGAATGTAGATGATCTGGCTACTGGTCCTGATCACCCTCTGGTCCTGGTTGTGCTATGGGGAATATAGATGATCTGGCTACTGGTCCTGATTCCCCTCTGGTACTGGTTGTGCTATGGGGAATGTAGATGTTCTGGCTACTGGTCCTGATCCCCCTCCGGTCCTGGTTTTGCTATGGGGAATATAGATGATCTGGCTACTGGTCCTGAGCCCCCTCTTGTCCTGGTTGTGCTATGGGGAATGTAGATGATCTGGCTACTGGTCCTAATTCCCCTCTGGTCCTGGTTGTGCTATGGGGAATATAGATGATCTGGCTACTGGTCCTAATTCCCCTCTGGTCCTGGTTGTGCTATGGGGAATGTAGATGATCTGGCTACTGGTCCTAATTCCCCTCTGGTCCTGGTTGTGCTATGGGGAATATAGATGATCTGGCTACTGGTCCTAATTCCCCTCTGGTCCTGGTTGTGCTATGGGGAATATAGATGATCTGGCTACTGGTCCTAATTCCCCTCTGGTCCTGGTTGTGCTATGGGGAATGTAGATGATCTGGCTACTGGTCCTGATTCCCCTCTGATCCTGGTTGTGCTATGGGGAATGTAGATGATCTGGCTACTGGTCCTAATTCCCCTCTGGTCCTGGTTGTGCTATGGGGAATATAGATGATCTGGCTACTGGTCCTGAGCCCCCCCTGGTCCTAGTCGTGCTATGGGGAATATAGATGATCTGGCTACTGGTCCTAATTCCCCTCTGGTCCTGGTTGTGCTATGGGGAATATAGATGATCTGGCTACTGGTCCTAATTCCCCTCTGGTCCTGGTTGTGCTATGGGGAATATAGATGATCTGGCTACTGGTCCTGATTCCCCTCTGGTCCTGGTTGTGCTATGGGGAATGTAGATGATCTGGCTACTGGTCCTGATCCCCCTCTGGTCCTGGCCGTGCTATGGGGAATATAGATGATCTGGCAACTGGTCCTGATCCCCCTCTGGTCCTGGTTGTGCTATGGGGAATGTAGATGATCTGGCTACTGGTGCTGAACCCCCTCTGGACCTGGTTGTGCTATGAGGAATGTAGATGATCTGGCTACTGGTCCTGATTCCCCTCTGGTCCTGGTTGTGCTATGGGGAATATAGGTAATCTGGCTACTGGTGCTGATCCCCCTCTGGACCTGGTTGTGCTATGGGGAATATAGATGATCTGGCTACTGGTCCTGATCCCCCTCGTGTCCTGTTTGTGCTATGGGGAATGTAGATGATCTGGCTACTGGTCCTGATCCACCTCTGGTCCTGGTTGTGCTATGGGGAATATAGATGATCTGGCTACTGGTCCTGATTCCCCTCTGGTCCTGGTTGTGCTATGGGGAATATAGATGATCTGGCTACTGGTCCTGATTCCCCTCTGGTCCTGGTTGTGCTATAGGGAATGTAGATGATCTGGCTACTGGTGCTGATCCACCTCTGGTACTGGTTGTGCTATGGGGAATGTAGATGATCTGGCTACTGGTCCTGATCCCCCTCTGGTCCTGGTTGTGCTATGGGGAATGTAGATGATCTGGCTACTGGTCCTGATCCCCCTCTGGTCCTGGTTGTGCTATGGCGAATGTAGATGATCTGGCTACTGGTCCTGATTCCCCTCTGGTCCTGGTTGTGCTATGGGGAATGTAGATGATCTGGCTACTGGTGCTGATCCCCCTCTGGTCCTGGTTGTGCTATGGGGAATGTAGATGATCTGGCTACTGGTCCTGATTCCCCTCTGGTCCTGGTTGTGCTATGTGGAATATAGATGATCTGGCTACTGGTCCTGATTCCCCTCTGGACCTGGTTGTGCTATGGGGAATGTAGATGATCTGGCTACTGGTCCTGATTCCCCTCTGGTCCTGGTTGTGCTATGGGGAATATAGATGATCTGGCTACTTGTCCTGATTCCCCTCTGGACCTGGTTGTGCTATGGGGAATACAGATGATCTGGCTACTGGTCCTGATTCCCCTCTGGTCCTGGTTGTGCTATGGGGAATATAGGTGATCTGGCTACTGGTACTGATTCCCCTCTGGACCTGGTTGTGCTATGGGGAATGTAGATGATCTGGTTACTGGTCCTGATTCTCCTCTGGTCCTGGTTGTGCTATGGGGAATGTAGATGATCTGGCTACTGGGGCTGATCCCCCTCTGGTCCTGGCCATGCTATGGGGAATGTAGATGATCTGGCAACTGGTCCTGATTCCCCTCTGGTCCTGGTTGTGCTATGGGGAATATAGATGATCTGGCTACTGGTCCTGATTCCCCTCTGGTCCTGGTTGTGCTATGGGGAATATAGATGATCTGGCTACTGGTCCTGATCCCCCTCTGGTCCTGGCCGTGCTATGGGGAATATAGATGATCTGGCAACTGGTCCTGATCCCCCTCTGGTCCTGGTTGTGCTATGGGGAATGTAGATGATCTGGCTACTGGTGCTGAACCCCCTCTGGACCTGGTTGTGCTATGAGTAATGTAGATGATCTGGCTACTGGTCCTGATTCCCCTCTGGTCCTGGTTGTGCTATGGGGAATATAGGTGATCTGGCTACTGGTCCTGATTCTCCTCTGGTCCTGGTTGTGCTATAGGGAATGTAGATGATCTGGCTACTGGTCCTGATTCCCCTCTGGTCCTGGTTGTGCTATAGGGAATGTAGATGATCTGGCTACTGGTGCTGATCCCCCTCTGGTCCTGGTTGTGCTATGGGGAATGTAGATGATCTGGCTACTGGTCCTGATTCCCCTCTGGTCCTGGTTGTGCTATAGGGAATGTAGATGATCTGGCTACTGGTGCTGATCCCCCTCTGGTCCTGGTTGTGCTATGGGGAATGTAGATGATCTGGCTACTGGTCCTGATTCTCCTCTGGTCCTGGTTGTGCTATGGGGAATGTAGATGATCTGGCTACTGGTCCTGATTCCCCTCTGGTCCTGGTTGTGCTATAGGGAATGTAGATGATCTGGCTACTGGTGCTGATCCCCCTCTGGTCCTGGTTGTGCTATGGGGAATGTAGATGATCTGGTTACTGGTCCTGATTCCCCTCTGGTCCTGGTTGTGCTATGGGGAATATAGATGATCTGGCTACTGGTGCTGATCCCCCTCTGGTCCTGGTTGTGATATGGGGAATATGGGTGATCTGGCTACTGGTGCTGCCCCCCCCCCCCCCCCCTGGTCCTGGTTGTGCTATGGGGAATGTAGATGATCTGGCTACTGGTCCTGATTCCCCTCTGGTCCTGGTTGTGCTATGGGGAATATAGATGATCTGGCTACTGGTGCTGATCCCCCTCTGGTACTGGTTGTGCTATGGGGAATGTAGATGATCTGGCTACTGGTGGTGATCCCCCTCTGGTCCTGGTTGTGCTATGGGGAATATAGATGATCTGGCTACTGGTCCTGAGCCCCCTCTGGTCCTGGTTGTGCTATGGGGAATATAGATGATCTGGCTTCTGGTCCTGATCCCCCTCTGGTCCTGGTTGTGCTATGGGGAATATAGATGATCTGGCTACTGGTCCTGATCCCCCTCTGGTCCTGGTTGTCCTATGGGGAATATAGATGATCTGGCTACTGGTCCTGATCCCCCTCTGGTCCTGGTTGTCCTATGGGGAATGTAGATGATCTGGCTACTGGTCCTGATCCCCCTCTTGTCCTGTTTGTGCTATGGGGAATGTAGATGATCTGGCTACTGGTCCTGATCCCCCTCTGGTCCTGGTTGTGCTATGGGGAATATAGGTGATCTGGCTACTGGTGCTGTGGGGGCAATTGGCTGGCACTGTGGGGCAATTGTATACCTGGCACTGTGGGGGCAATTGGCTGGCACTGTGGGGCATTTGTATACCTGGCACTGTGGGGGGCATTTGTGGATCTGGCACTGTGGGGGCATTTGTGTACCTGGCATTGTGGGGGCAATTGTTTACCTGGCACTGTGGGGGCAATTGTTTACCTGGCACTGTGGGGGCAATTGTTTACCTGGCACTGTGGGGGCATCTGTATACCTGGCACTGTGGGGGCATTTGTATACCTGGCACTGCACTATCGGGGGCATATAATGTAAATTTCGACTCATACCGGGTGCTGTAATGGGAATTTTGTCTTATACTGTGTGGTATAATGTGAAAGGGGCAGCAGTACTAGATAGTATAAGGGGTCCTACTATTGTGGTGCATAATGCGTATAAGGGGTGTATGGTGTGGTAAATTACACTGAAGACCACACCCCCTTTTGAGTGACCACGCCCCCTTTGAGTGACCACGCCCCCTTTTCCAGAGCGCGCGCGCCTTTGGCGCGCGCTTAATTACAAGCCTCACATTTCCATACCCCCACTTAAAAATTTCCACTTCAACCACTGGTTGTGTATATTTTAATAGAGAATGATGTACGCCTGTATGTTGTTAGAATATTAATTATATTTGTAAGAACATAGACTAATAAGTGGGAGGAGTCAGGAATAGTAAGAGGAGGAGTCACAGAGGTGGCCCTGTGTGCTTCAAAAATGCCAGGGCCTATTTTTAGTCCCAGTCCGGCCCTGCACTGACCTACAAGCAAAGTGGTTAATTATAGTTTTTTCTCTCATTAGGCTGATGGCTGCTGTGCACACGTGTGACCGATCACTTGTCCCATCCGCCCCCTCTCTCCCTCGGGGTTCATCTTTCTTGTGTCGCTCCATATTATCCAGGAAGGATGAGCAGGTAGATTGAATAAAGCCTGTGACTAGGGGAATATGTGTGCACTGAGAATGTTCTATTCCCTGGGGCGGAGGGGTCTGCTGGCAGCACTCATCCGATCTCAGAGGAGCAGGTGGCTGTCTCATGTGCATGATCCAATTACCTGACATGCGAGGCAGCTGTGTATTTTATTGCAGCGTCGTGCCAGTTCAATGAGACATCAAATGTATCACTTTCCTGCTACCCTGGTATTAAATGCTCGCTGTGCCACAGGCATGATGCGCCCTGTATCACATATAGACAAGGACATTGTGTCCCGGCATCTCCTGCGGATTATAGGATCATTCGCTGTGTGAAATGTGTACAATTATCACTTTTGCACAAGTAGTGCCGCACCCATGGCGTGACGCTGGGGAAAGCGGCGTCACAATTAGCGGGATGAGCAGAATACAAACACGATGCTTTCGTCTGATTTATTGATCTGAGAAGGCTGTCTGCACAACACCCGATGGAGCCCTTCCTGGAGGCGCAGCGCAGAGCTTGTCAGTGGGGCCCTTCCTGGAGGCGCATCGCAGAGCTTGTCAGTGGGGCCCTTTATGGAGGCACAGTGCAGAGCTTGTCAGTGGGGCCCTTCCTGGAGGCGCAGCGCAGAGCTTGTCATTGCGGACCTTCATGGAGGTGCAGCGCAGAGCTTGTCATTGCGGACCTTCATGGAGGTGCAGCGCAGAGCTTGTCAGTGGGGCCCTTTATGGAGGCACAGTGCAGAGCTTGTCAGTGGGGCCCTTTATGGAGGCACAGTGCAGAGCTTGTCAGTGGGGCCCTTCCTGGAGGCGCAGCGCAGAGCTTGTCATTGCGGACCTTCATGGAGGTGCAGCGCAGAGCTTGTCAGTGGGGCCCTTTATGGAGGCACAGTGCAGAGCTTGTCAGTGGGGCCCTTTATGGAGGCACAGTGCAGAGCTTGTCAGTGGGGCCCATTATGGAGGCACAGTGCAGAGCTTGTCAGTGGGGCCCTTCATGGAGGTGCAGTGCAGAGCTTGTCAGTGGGGCCCTTTATGGAGATGCAGCGCAGAGCTTGTCAGTGGGGCCCTTTATGGAGGCGCAGTGCAGAGCTTGTAAGTGGGGCCCATTATGGAGGTGCAGAGCTTGTCAGTGGGGCCCTTTATGGAGATGCAGCGCAGAGCTTGTCAGTGGGGCCCTTTATGGAGGCGCAGTGCAGAGCTTGTCAGTGGGGCCCATTATGAAGGTGCAGAGCTTGTCAGTGGGGCCCTTTATGGAGATGCAGTGTAGAGCTTGTCAGTGGGGCCCTTTATGGAGGCGCAGTGCAGAGCTGGTCAGTGGGGCCCTTTATGGAGATGCAGCGCAGAGCTTGTCAGTGGGGCCCTTTATGGAGGCGCAGCACAGAGCTTGTCAGTGGGGCCCTTTATGGAGATGCAGCGCAGAGCTTGTCAGTGGGGCCCTTTATGGAGGCGCAGAGCTTGTCAGTGGGGCCCATTATGGAGGTGCAGCGCAGAGCTTGTCAGTGGGGCCCTTTATGGAGGCGCAGAGCTTGTCAGTGGGGCCCTTTATGGAGATGCAGCACAGAGCTTGTCAGTGGGGCCCTTTATGGAGGCGCAGCGCAGAGCTTGTCAGTGGGGCCCTTTATGGAGATGCAGCGCAGAGCTTGTCAGTGGGGCCCTTTATGGAGGCGCAGAGCTTGTCAGTGGGGCCCTTCATGGAGGTGCAGTGCAGAGCTTGTCAGTGGGGCCCTTCATGGAGGTGCAGTGCAGAGCTTGTCAGTGGGGCCCTTCATGGAGGTGCAGTGCAGAGCTTGTCAGTGGGGCCCTTCATGGAGGTACAGTGCAGAGCTTGTCAGTGGGGCCCTTCATGGAGGTGCAGTGCAGAGCTTGTCAGTGGGGCCTTTGTGGAGGCGCAGTGCAGAGCTTGTCAGTGGGGCCCATTATGAAGATGCAGCCAGTGGGGCTGAGAGAGGGGGGGACAGGGGACAAATTACCCGGGCCCAGGTCTGATGGAGGGGCCCAGTGGGGGCCACGGGCCTCCTCCCCAGTAACTGGCAGCTGCTGTGTACTGGGCTGCAGTGTGGCCATGGTGGCGCTGGAAATAAAAAAATTGGTATTTTTTCAAAGAGTGCATGGCCACGTCCCCTGTTAATATGCCACGCCCCTGAAAAGTACTTGAGCCCAGCCAGGGTCTCTACTGCCCTGGGCGCAGAGCTATGCGACGATGGCTTGAGTTGGTCTGGGCGGAGGGAGTGGCGCAGCTTGCGTCTCTCTGGTGTTGGCACTGATACAGGTTCTCACCAGGGCGGTCTCCTCCTATGAAGCTGAATTACTATGTGTGGATGACATACTGCGCGGATCACCCTCATTCATGCTTCATGTATGAGAACTGCTGGCAGGAGAGAGATATTTGCGGCTATCTGTATTTCAGTGGATTCATATTTCATTCCATTGTGTTATATATATATATAGTTGGTCATGTGTTTTATATATATATATAGTTGGTTGTTTCTTTGGGAATTCTGCCCCTGTTGCTGCATAGTTGGTGCAGCAAAATGTCTGAAGTAGAACTGACTAGAAGTTACACAAGCGTCTCTAGCGCCATCGCCAAGTAACATCCAGAAACCTGCATTCTCCAGCCAGCCATATATGTGCATTATCCATCCCGCCATATATGTGCATTCTCCAGCCCGCCATATATGTGCATTATCCATCCCGCCATATATGTGCAATCTCCAGCCCGCCATATATGTGCATTCTCCATTCCGCCATATACAGTATGTGCATTCTCCAGCCAGCCATATATGTGCATTCTCCAGCCAGCCATATATGTGCATTCTCCATCCCGCCATATACTGTATGTGCATTCTCCAGCCAGCCATATATGTGCATTCTCCAGCCAGCCATATATGTGCATTCTCCATCCCGCCATATACTGTATGTGCATTCTCCAGCCAGCCATATATGTGCATTCTCCATCCCGCCATATATGTGCATTCTCCAGCCCACCATATATGTGCATTATCCATCCCGCCATATACAGTATGTGCATTATCCATCCCGCCATATATGTGCATTCTCCAGCCCGCCATATATGTGCATTATCCATCCCGCCATATACAGTATGTGCATTCTCCAGCCCGCCATATATGTGCATTCTCCAGCCCGCCATATATGTGCATTATCCATCCCGCCATATACAGTATGTGCATTCTCCAGCCCGCCATATATGTGCATTCTCCATCCCGCCATATACAGTATGTGCATTCTCCATCCCACCATATATGTGCATTATCCAGCCCACCATATATGTGCATTATCCATCCCGCCATATACAGTATGTACATTCTCCAGCCCGCCATATATGTGCATTCTCCATCCCGCCATATATGTGCATTCTCCAGCCAGCCATATATGTGCATTATCCATCCCGCCATATATGTGCATTATCCATCCCGCCATATACAGTATGTGCATTCTCCAGCCCGCCATATATGTGCATTCTCCAGCCAGCCATATATGTGCATTATCCATCCCGTCATATATGTGCATTCTCCAGCCCGCCATATATGTGCATTATCCATCCCGCCATATACAGTATGTGCATTCTCCAGCCAGCCATATATGTGCATTCTCCAGCCAGCCATATATGTGCATTATCCATCCCACCATATACAGTATGTGCATTCTCCAGCCAGCCATATATGTGCATTCTCCAGCCAGCCATATATGTGCATTATCCATCCCGCCATATATAGTATGTGCATTCTCCAGCCAGCCATATATGTGCATTCTCCAGCCAGCCATATATGTGCATTCTCCATCCCGCCATATACTGTATGTGCATTCTCCAGCTAGCCATATATGTGCATTCTCCAGCCAGCCATATATGTGCATTCTCCATCCCGCCATATACTGTATGTGCATTCTCCAGCCAGCCATATATGTGCATTCTCCATCCCGCCATATATGTGCATTCTCCAGCCCACCATATATGTGCATTATCCATCCCGCCATATACAGTATGTGCATTATCCATCCCGCCATATATGTGCATTCTCCAGCCCGCCATATATGTGCATTATCCAGCCCGCCATATATGTGCATTATGCAGCCCACCATATATGTGCATTTTCCAGCCCGCCATATGTGTGCATTCTCCAGCCCGCCATATATGTGCATTATGCAGCCCACCATATATGTGCATTCTCCAGCCCGCCATATATGTGCATTCTCCAAACCGCCATATATGTGCATTATCCAGCCCGCCATATATGTGCATTCTCCAGACCGCCATATACGTGCATTCTCCAGACCACCACATATGTGCATTCTCCAGCCCACCACATATGTGCATTATCCAGCCAGCTATATATGTGCATTATCCAGCCTGCAATATATATGTGCATTCTCCAGATCGCCATATATGTGCATTATGCAGCCCACCATATATGTGCATTATCCATCCCGCCATATATGTGCATTCTCCAGACCGCCATATTTGTGCATTCTCCAGACTGCCATATATGTGCATTCTCCAGACCGCCATATACGTGCATTCTCCAAACTGCCACATATGTGCATTCTCCAGCCCACCACATATGTGCATTATCCATCCTGCCATATATGTGCATTCTCCAGACCGCCATATATGTACATTATCCATCCCGCCATATATGTGCATTCTCCAGCCGGCCATTTATGTGCGTTCTTTAGACCATCATATATGTGCATTCTCCAGCCCGCCATATATGTGCATTCTCCAGAACGCCATATATGTGCATTCTCCAGTCTGTCATATATGTGCATTCTCCAGCCCGCCATATATGTACATTCTCCAGCCCGCCATATATGTGCATTCTCCAGCCCGCCATATATGTGCATTCTCCAGACTGCCATATATTAGCATTCTCCAGACCGCCATTTATGTGCGTTCTTCAGACCATCATATATGTGCATTCTTCATCCCATCATATATGTGTTTTCTCAATACTGCCATATATGTGCATTCTCCAGCCGGCCATTTATGTGCATTCTTCAGACCATCATATATGTGCATTCTCCAGCTGGCCATTTATCTGCGTCCTTCAGACCATCATATAAGTGCATTCTCCAGCCCGCCATATTTGTGCATTCTCCAGACCATCATATATGTGCATTCTGCAGGCTGTCATATATGTGCATTCTCCAGACTGCCATATATGTGCATTCTCCAGCCCGTCACATATGTGCATTCTCCAGACCACCATATATTTGCATTCTCCAGCCGGCCATTTATGTGCGTTCTTCAGACCATCATATGTGTATTCTGCAGCATGCCATATATGTGCATTCTCCAGCCGGCCATATATGTGTATTCTCCAGCACGCCATATATGTGCATTCTCCAGCCGATCATATGTGTGGATTCTCCAGCACGCCATATATGTGTATTCTCCAGCCCGCCAAATATATACATTCTCCAGCCCGCCATATATGTGCATTCTCCAGCCGATCATATATGTGATTCTCCAGCACGCCATATATGTGCATTCTCCAGCTGGTCATATATGTGTATTTTCCAGCCCGCCATATATGTGCATTCTCCAGCCGATCATATAAGTGATTCTCCAGAACGCCATATATGTGTATTCTCCAGCACGCCAAATATGTGCATTTTCCAGTCCGCCATATATGTGCATTCTCCAGCTGATCATATATGTGATTCTCTAGACCGCCATATATGTGTATTCTCCAGCACGCCATATATGTGCATTTTCCAGCCCGCCATATATGTGCATTCTCCAGCTGGCCATAGATGTGCATTCTCCAGCCCGCCACATATGTGTATTCACTATACCCTCATATATGTGCATTCTCCAGCATGCCATATATGTGCATTCTCCAGCACGCCATATATGTGCATTCTCCAGCATGCTATATATGTGCATTCTCCAGCACACTATATATGTGCATTCTCCAGCACGCCATATATGTGCATTCTCCAGCCCGCCACATATGTGCATTCTCTAGCCCGCCACATATGTGCATTCTCCAGCCCACCACATATGTGCATTATCCAGCCCACCACATATGTGCATTATCCAGCCCGCCACATATGTGCATTCTCCAGCCCACCACATATGTGCATTCTCCAGCCCGCCATTTATATGTGCATTTTCCATCCCGCCATATATGTGCATTATCCAGCCCACTATATATGTGCATTATCCATCCCGCCATATATGTGCATTCTCCAGCCCGCCATATATGTGCATTATCCAGCCCGCCATATATGTGCATTATGCAGCCCACCATATATGTGCATTCTCCAGCCCGCCATATATGTGCATTCTCCAGCCCGCCATATATGTGCATTATGCAGCCCACCATATATGTGCATTCTCCAGCCCGCCATATATGTGCATTCTCCAAACCGCCATATATGTGCATTATCCAGCCCGCCATATATGTGCATTCTCCAGACCGCCATATACGTGCATTCTCCAGACCACCACATATGTGCATTCTCCAGCCCACCACATATGTGCATTATCCAGCCAGCTATATATGTGCATTATCCAGCCTGCAATATATACGTGCATTCTCCAGATCGCCATATATGTGCATTATGCAGCCCACCATATATGTGCATTATCCATCCCGCCATATATGTGCATTCTCCAGACCGCCATATTTGTGCATTCTCCAGACTGCCATATATGTGCATTCTCCAGACCGCCATATACGTGCATTCTCCAAACTGCCACATATGTGCATTCTCCAGCCCACCACATATGTGCATTATCCATCCTGCCATATATGTGCATTCTCCAGACCGCCATATATGTACATTATCCATCCCGCCATATATGTGCATTCTCCAGCCGGCCATTTATGTGCGTTCTTTAGACCATCATATATGTGCATTCTCCAGGCCGCCATATATGTGCATTCTCCAGAACGCCATATATGTGCATTCTCCAGTCTGTCATATATGTGCATTCTCCAGCCCGCCATATATGTACATTCTCCAGCCCGCCATATATGTGCATTCTCCAGCCCGCCATATATGTGCATTCTCCAGACCGCCATATATTAGCATTCTCCAGACCGCCATTTATGTGCGTTCTTCAGACCATCATATATGTGCATTCTTCATCCCATCATATATGTGTTTTCTCAATACTGCCATATACAGTATGTGCATTCTCCAGCCGGCCATTTATGTGCATTCTTCAGACCATCATATATGTGCATTCTCCAGCTGGCCATTTATCTGCGTTCTTCAGACCATCATATAAGTGCATTCTCCAGCCCGCCATATTTGTGCATTCTCTAGACCATCATATATGTGCATTCTGCAGGCTGTCATATATGTGCATTCTCCAGACTGCCATATATGTGCATTCTCCAGCCCGTCACATATGTGCATTCTCCAGACCACCATATATTTGCATTCTCCAGCCGGCCATTTATGTGCGTTCTTCAGACCATCATATGTGTATTCTGCAGCATGCCATATATGTGCATTCTCCAGCCGGCCATATATGTGTATTCTCCAGCACGCCATATATGTGCATTCTCCAGCCGATCATATGTGTGGATTCTCCAGCACGCCATATATGTGTATTCTCCAGCCCGCCAAATATATACATTCTCCAGCCCGCCATATATGTGCATTCTCCAGCCGATCATATATGTGATTCTCCAGCACGCCATATATGTGCATTCTCCAGCTGGTCATATATGTGTATTTTCCAGCCCGCCATATATGTGCATTCTCCAGCCGATCATATATGTGATTCTCCAGACCGCCATATATGTGTATTCTCCAGCACGCCAAATATGTGCATTTTCCAGTCCGCCATATATGTGCATTCTCCAGCTGATCATATATGTGATTCTCTAGACCGCCATATATGTGTATTCTCCAGCACGCCATATATGTGCATTTTCCAGCCCGCCATATATGTGCATTCTCCAGCTGGCCATAGATGTGCATTCTCCAGCCCGCCACATATGTGTATTCACTATACCCTCATATATGTGCATTCTCCAGCATGCCATATATGTGCATTCTCCAGCACGCCATATATGTGCATTCTCCAGCATGCTATATATGTGCATTCTCCAGCACACTATATATGTGCATTCTCCAGCACGCCATATATGTGCATTCTCCAGCCCGCCACATATGTGCATTCTCTAGCCCGCCACATATGTGCATTCTCCAGCCCACCACATATGTGCATTATCCAGCCCACCACATATGTGCATTATCCAGCCCGCCACATATGTGCATTCTCCAGCCCACCACATATGTGCATTATCCAGCCCGCTATATATGTGCATTATCCAGCCTGCAATATACGTGCATTCTCCAGATCGCAATATACGTGCATTCTCCAGACCGCCATATATGTACATTATCCAGCCAGCTATATATGTGCATTCTCCAGAACGCCATATATGTGCATTCTCCAGTCTGTCATATATGTGCCTTCTCCAGCCCGCCATATATGTGCATTCTCCAGACCGCCATATATGTGCATTCTCCAGACCGCCATATATTAGCATTCTCCAGACCGCCATTTATGTGCGTTCTTCAGACCATCACATATGTGCATTCTCCATCCCATCATATATGTGTTTTCTCAATACTGTCATATATGTGCATTCTCCAGACGGCCATTTATGTGCGTTCTTCAGACCATCATATATGTGCATTCTCCAGCCGGCCATTTATGTGCGTTCTTCAGACCATCATATAAGTGCATTCTCCAGCCCGCCATATTTGTGCATTCTCCAGACCATCATATATGTGCATTCTGCAGGCTGTCATATATGTGCATTCTCCAGACCGCCATATATGTGCAGTCTTCAGCCCGCCACATATGTGCATTCTCCAGACCACCATATATTTGCATTCTCCAGCCGGCCATTTATGTGCGTTCTTCAGACCATCATATGTGTATTCTGCAGCATGCCATATATGTGCATTCTCCAGCCGGCCATATATGTGCATTCTCCAGCACGCAATATATGTGCATTCTCCAGCACGCCATATATGTGGATTCTCCGGCACGCCATATATGTGTATTCTCCAGCCCGCCAAATATATACATTCTCCAGCCCGCCATATATGTGCATTCTCCAGCCTATCATATATGTGATTCTCCAGACCGCCATATATGTGCATTCTCCAGCTGGTCATATATGTGTATTTTCCAGCCCGCCACATATGTGCATTCTCAAGCCGATCATATATGTGATTCTCCAGACCGCCATATATGTGTATTCTCCAGCACGCCATATATGTGCATTTTCCAGCCCGCCATATAGGTGCATTCTCCAGCCGATCATATATGTGATTCTCCAGACCGCCATATATGTGTATTCTCCAGCACGCCATATATGTGCATTTTCCAGCCCGCCATATAGGTGCATTCTCCAGCTGGCCATAGATGTGCATTCTCCAGCCTGCCACATATGTGTATTCACTATACCGTCATATATGTGCATTCTCCAGCATGCCATATATGTGCATTCTCCAGCACGCCATATATATGCATTCTCCAGCACGTCATATATGTGCATTCTCCAGCACGCCATATGTGTGCATTCTCCAGCACGCCATATATGTGCATTCTCCAGCACGCATATATGTGCATTATCCAGCATGCCATATATGTGCATTCTCCAGCCCGCCACATATGTGCATTCTCCAGACCGCCATATATGTGCATTCTCCAGCCCGCCACATATGTGCATTATCCAGCCCGCCATATATGTGTATTCTCCAGTCCACCACATATGTGTATTCTCCAGTCCACCACATGTGCATTCTCCAGCACGCCATATATGTGCATTCTCCAGCACGCCATATATGTGCATTCTCCAGCACGCCACATATGTGTATTCTCCAGCATGCTACATATGTGCATTCTCCAGACCGCCACATATGTGCATTCTCCAGACCGCCACATATGTGCATTCTCCAGCCCGCCACATATGTGCATTCTCCAGCCCGCCATATATGTGCATTCTCCAGCACGCCATATATGTGCATTATCCAGACCGCCATATATGTGCATTATCCAGACTGCCATATATGTGCATTCTCCAGCACACCATATATGTGCATTCTCTATACTGTCATATATTTGAATTCTCCAGCCATTATGTACTGTTTGTGATAAATACCGGAAGAGTTTTCCATCTGCGCCAGGCAAGGTCGTCCACAATTTGGCATACGCAAGAGGCAGGAAGTGGTCATCGCTGACGTCAGAGACCCATCAGAAAACGCCTTTCCTTTTTACAAACACACCAACAAAACACCATGGGGTATATTTACAAAGATTCGTGTTTTCGCCGTTTTGAAAGGTGTTTGATCTCGAATGGTATCGGGTGCATTTTACTGCAACTTTTTGAATCCTGATACGGTCATTCACTAAGCTGCCGACTTTTCCCAATTCGTATTTTCCGATGTCGATGTGATTCGTAATGTCAGGCAGTGTTTTACGGGAGTGATGAGTAAAACACTGCCTGACAAAACACAAGGAATCCCGGCCGGATCTGTGAGATCCGTGCAGGGCTTCATTGTGTACCTTCAAAAGGTGTTTAAAGTCTTTAAAAATCTGGAAAAAAAATGCGTGGGGTCCCCCCTCCTAAGCACAACCAGCCTCGGGCTCTTTGAGCCGGTCCTGGTTGACAAAATATGGGGGGAAAAATGACAGGGGTTCCCCCATATTTCATTAACCAGCACCGGGCTCTGCGCCTGGTCCTGGTTCCAAAAATACGGGGAACAAAAAGCGTAGGGGTCCCCCGTATTTTTAAAACCAGCACCGGGCTCCACTAGCCAGGTACATAATGCCACAGCCGGGGGACACTTTTATAGTGGTCCCGGCGGCCCTGGCATTACATACCCAACTAGTCACCCCTGGCCGGGGTACCCTGGAGGAGTGGGAACCCCTTAAATCAAGGGGTCCCCCCCTCCAGCCACCCAAGGGCCAGGGGTGAAGCCCGAGGCTGTCCCCCCCATCCAAGGGCGGCGGATGGGGGGCTGATAGCCAAGTGTAAAAAAATGTGAATATTGTTTTTAGTAGCAGTACTACAAGTCCCAGCAAGCCTCCCCCGCAAGCTGGTACTTGGAGAACCACAAGTACCAGCATGCGGTGGAAAACCGGGCCCGCTGGTACCTGTAGTACTACTACTAAAAAAATACCCCCAAAAAAACAGGACACACACACCGTGAAAGTATAAGTTTATTACATACATGCACACCTCCATACATACATACTTACCTATGTTCCCACGAGGCTCGGTCCTCTTCTCCATGTAGAATCCTTGGGGTACCTGTGAAAAAAATTATACTCACATAATCCAGTGTAGAATCTGACCTTTGTATAATCCACGTACTTGGCAAAATAATAAAACGGAAACCCGACCACGCACTGAAAGGGGTCCCATGTTTACACATGGGACCCCTTTCCCCGACTACCAGGACCCCCCCCTGACTCCTGTCAAAGAGGGTCCCTTCAGCCAATCAGGGAGCGCCACGCCGTGGCACTCTCCTGATTGGCTGTGTGCTTCTGTAGTGTCTGTGAGGCAGCACACGGCAGAGATACAATGTAGCGCCTATGCGCTCCATTGT
The DNA here is from genome assembly GCF_028390025.1 of Pseudophryne corroboree. Classification (NCBI taxonomy): domain Eukaryota; kingdom Metazoa; phylum Chordata; class Amphibia; order Anura; family Myobatrachidae; genus Pseudophryne; species Pseudophryne corroboree. The sequence goes on from NC_086451.1 coordinate 6,263,901, forward strand.
AGCCAATGGTGGGAACTTTGCGGTCAGCGGTGAGGTTACTCGCGGTCAACCGCTGACCGCAAAGTTCCCACCGTTGGATACAATGGAGCGCATAGGCGCTACATTGTATCTCTGCCGTGTGCTGCCTCACAGACACTACAGGAGCACACAGCCAATCAGGAGAGTGCCACGACGTGGCGCTCCCTGATTGGCTGTAGGGACCCTCTTTGACTGGAGTCAGGGGGGGTCCTGGCAGTCGGGGAAAGGGGTCCCATGTGTAAACATGGGACCCCTTTCAGTGCGTGGTCGGGTTTTCGTTTTTTTGTTTTGCCAAGTACGTGGATTATACTTTGGACACAATCTACACTGGATTATGTGAGTATAATTTTTTTCACAGGTACCCCGAGGATTCTACATGGAGAAGAGGACCGAGCCTCGTGTGAACATAGGTAAGTATGTATGTATGGAGGTGTGCATGTATGTAATAAACTTATACTGTCACGGTGTGTGTGTCCTGTTTTTTGGGGGTTATTTTTTTAGTAGTAGTACTACAGGTACCAGCGGGCCCGGTTTTCCACCGCATGCTGGTACATGTGGTTCTCCAAGTACCAGTTTGCGGGGAGGCTTGCTGGGACTTGTAGTACTGCTACTAAAAACAATATTCACATTTTTTACACTTGGCTATCAGCCCCCCATCCGCCGCCCTTGGATGGGGGGGACAGCCTCGGGCTTCACCCCTGGCCCTTGGGTGGCTGGAGGGGGGGATCCCTTGATTTAAGGGGTTCCCACTCCTCCAGGGTACCCCGGCCAGGGGTGACTAGTTGGGTATGTAATGCCAGGGCCGCCGGGACCACTATAAAAGTGTCCCCCGGCTGTGGCATTATGTACCTGGCTAGTGGAGCCCGGTGCTGGTTTTAAAAATACGGGGGACCCCTACGCTTTTTGTCCCCCGTATTTTTGGAACCAGGACCAGGCGCAGAGCCCGGTGCTGGTTGATGAAATATGGGGGAACCCCTGTCATTTTTATCCCCATATTTTGTCAACCAGGACCGTCTCAAAGAGCCCGAGGCTGGTTGTGCTTAGGAGGGGGGACCCCACGCAATATTTTTTTCAGATTTTACACTAAACAGACCCTTTCCCATAGATAACCATGCACAGATCTCACTGATCCGTGCATGGTTATCCAAACTCGACTGGAAAAAGCAGGTCTATTTTTTTGCTGCTTTTTTTTAACGATTCGCAAAAAAATAGACCCGCACTTGAGCACTCAGAGACTAACACCCAAATACGAATGAATAGTGAATACCCGTATTGTATGAAATAACAGCCGCGTTTGACCGATGGTCTATTCATTCATATTTCTGAACTTTGATAATCAAACCATTACGAATAGACCAGACACTGCCGAGTTTTCTGTTTAGTGAATTCCCGGATTTGGACTTAGAAAGAAAAACACAAATCGGCAAAACTCGGATTCTTAGTAAATACTGGCCATGTTTCCTCCCCTCAACGCTGGCTTCCTGACAATCAAAATGCCATAAAGCACAATGCGTTCACAGAAATATTTGCCACGCGCAGTCGTTCGCTAATCATCCGGATTGCGTTTTCTCTGTGATCCACCCTGAATAGGGCCATTACGCGGTAACACGATGAATTGCTGAGGTTGGGATATTACTGCAGCAAATCAGGAATCAGAGATGTTCCTGGCCAGAGAAGGAAACACCGCCACTGCTGCTGCTGCCGCCACTATGGCGCCCGGAGGAGAGGTCTGACAGCCACTCCAGGCCCCTACTCCGCTCACAGGAGAGTACAGGGTCCTCCCGGAGCCCAGTGACACCCGTCTGCAGTGTTATTGCGCAGAACCCAGGTCCACGCATGTTCAGATCACCCCCTCGCCACCAAAAATACATACATATTCTGCCCTGGGACCCGCGATGAACTGGTTAACGTCACAGTGTTCCCTGATTCCTTTTATGTGAGGAGATTTAAGCCCTGTCCTAGTTTATTTGGAGACACAGTGGGAATTGTATTTTGTTCCTGTAGAACTGGCAGGTTCCCCTTCAGACAAACAGTCACTTGTGTGTGGAACAGCTTGGGGCGTACGCTGCGCAGAAGTCAGCCGAGAGGCTAGAGCCCACAGGCCTTCTGTTCCCTTCACACATGCTAACGCCAAGACATGTCCCAGATCACCTGTCATCCCAGTGTGCAGAGGAGCTGACAATCCACCAGGCTGCCGATCGCGGCTTGTCCGGACACTTGTCACTTCTATTCCCTAACCGGGGTTATAGCAATGCAAATCTCTCCACATTTATCAGCGATATCTAATATCTGTGGTTTCCAGCACTCCGGTCGCAGTGCCCCGGACGCCAAAGCCTGATTGACAGGCGGCCGACATCTCAGGGAAGGAAGAGAGAGCGTTGCAGAACAAGGGGCGTGTCGGTAACATTTTTTTCGGGGCGTGCTGAGGCCAGTAGCTGCATCTTCCGACACTGCAGCGGATCATAAAAGCCGGCAGTGAGCGGCTCTCTACATCAGACGCATCCTGGGGCTTTTGCACAGTCGCGTGCAAAGACACATGGTGGTTCTGGGGAGTCCACCTCTGGATCCGCCCCTGTGTGCGCAGTTGCAGTGGCTCTCTGTGGGGCTAATTCAGCATGCTGCAGCTTTGCAAATGCAATCCATAGCAATGCCAATGTATTAGAAGGCGTATACCACCTCCTTCCTGCACACCGCCTCCTTCCTGCATACTACCTCCTTCCTGCACACCACCTCCTTCCTGCATACCACCTCCTTCCTGCATACTACCTCCTTCCTGCATACTACCTCCTTCCTGCACACCGCTTCCTCCCTGCATACCGCCTCCTTCCTGCATACCACCTACTTCCTGCACACCGCCTCCTTCCTGCATACTACCTCCTTCCTGCACACCACCTCCTTCCTGCATACCACCTCCTTCCTGCATACTACCTCCTTCCTGCATACTACCTCCTTCCTGCACACCGCTTCCTCCCTGCATACCGCCTCCTTCCTGCATACCACCTACTTCCTGCACACCACCTCCTTCCTGCATACTACCTCCTTCCTGCACACCGCTTCCTCCCTGCATACCGCCTCCTTCCTGCATACCACCTCCTTCCTGCACACCACCTCCTTCCTGCATACCGCCTCCTCCCTGCATACTACCTCCTTCCTGCATACCGCCTCCTTCCTGCATACCACTTCCTTCCTGCACACCACCTCCTTCCTGCATACCACCTCCTTCCTGCATACTACCTCCTTCCTGCATACCGCTTCCTCCCTGCATACCACCTCCTTCCTGCACACCACCTCCTTCCTGCATACCGCCTCCTCCCTGCATACTACCTCCTTCCTGCATACCGCTTCCTCCCTGCATACCACCTCCTTCCTGCACACCACCTCCTTCCTGCATACCACCTCCTTCCTGCATACTACCTCCTTCCTGCATACCGCTTCCTCCCTGCATACCACCTCCTTCCTGCACACCACCTCCTTCCTGCATACCGCCTCCTCCCTGCATACTACCTCCTTCCTGCATACCACTTCCTCCCTGCATACCACCTCCTTCCTGCACACCACCTCCTTCCTGCATACCGCCTCCTTCCTGCATACTACCTCCTTCCTGCATACCGCCTCCTCCCTGCATACTACCTCCTTCCTGCACACCACCTCCTTCCTGCATACCGCCTCCTCCCTGCATACCACCTCCTTCCTGCACACCACCTCCTTCCTGCATACCACCTCCTTCCTGCATACTACCTCCTTCCTGCATACTACCTCCTTCCTGCACACCGCTTCCTCCCTGCATACCGCCTCCTTCCTGCATACCACCTACTTCCTGCACACCGCCTCCTTCCTGCATACTACCTCCTTCCTGCACACCACCTCCTTCCTGCATACCACCTCCTTCCTGCATACTACCTCCTTCCTGCATACTACCTCCTTCCTGCACACCGCTTCCTCCCTGCATACCGCCTCCTTCCTGCATACCACCTACTTCCTGCACACCACCTCCTTCCTGCATACTACCTCCTTCCTGCACACCGCTTCCTCCCTGCATACCGCCTCCTTCCTGCATACCACCTCCTTCCTGCACACCACCTCCTTTCTGCATACCGCCTCCTCCCTGCATACTACCTCCTTCCTGCATACCGCCTCCTTCCTGCATACCACTTCCTTCCTGCACACCACCTCCTTCCTGCATACCACCTCCTTCCTGCATACTACCTCCTTCCTGCATACCGCTTCCTCCCTGCATACCACCTCCTTCCTGCACACCACCTCCTTCCTGCATACCGCCTCCTCCCTGCATACTACCTCCTTCCTGCATACCGCTTCCTCCCTGCATACCACCTCCTTCCTGCACACCACCTCCTTCCTGCATACCGCCTCCTTCCTGCATACTACCTCCTTCCTGCATACCGCCTCCTCCCTGCATACTACCTCCTTCCTGCACACCACCTCCTTCCTGCATACCGCCTCCTCCCTGCATACCACCTCCTTCCTGCACACCACCTCCTTCCTGCATACCGCCTCCTTCCTGCTTACTACCTCCTTCCTGCATACCGCCTCCTCCCTGCATACTACCTCCTTCCTGCATACCGCTTCCTCCCTGCATACCGCCTCCTTCCTGCATACCACCTCCTTCCTGCACACCACCTCCTTCCTGCATACCGCCTCCTTCCTGCATACTACCTCCTTCCTGCATACCGCCTCCTCCCTGCATACTACCTCCTTCCTGCATACCGCTTCCTCCCTGCATACCGCCTCCTTCCTGCATACCACCTCCTTCCTACACACCACCTCCTTCCTGCATACCGCCTCCTTCCTGCATACTACCTCCTTCCTGCATACCGCCTCCTCCCTGCATACTACCTCCTTCCTGCATACCGCTTCCTCCCTGCATACCGCCTCCTTCCTGCATACTACCTCCTTCCTGCATACCGCCTCCTCCCTGCATACTACCTCCTTCCTGCATACCGCTTCCTCCCTGCATACCCGCTCCTTCCTGCATGCCACCTACTTCCTGCATACCACCTCCGTCATGCACACCGCCTCCTTCCTGCATACTACCTCCTTCCTGCATACCACCTACTTCCTGCATACCGCTTCCTCCCTGCATACCACCTCCTTCCTGCATACCGCTTCCTCCCTGCATACCACCTCCTTCCTGCATACCGCTTCCTCCCTGCATACCACCTCCTTCCTGCATACCATCTCCTTCCTGCATACCACTTCCTCCCTGCACGGCATCTCCTTCCTGCACACCACCTCCTCCCTGCATACCACCTCCTCCCTGCATACCACCTCTTCCCTGCATACCGCCTCCTTCCTGCATACCGCCTCCTTCCTGTATACCACCTCCTTCCTGCACACCACCTCCTTCCTGCACACCGCCTCCTCCCTGCACACCACCTCCTTCCTGCACACCACCTTCTTCCTGCATACCACTTCCTCCCTGCATATACCTCCTCCTCCCTGCATACCGCCTCCTTCCTGCATACCGCCTCCTTCCTGCATACCACCTCCTTCCTGCATACCACCTCCTTCCTGCACACCGCCTCCTTCCTGCATACCACCTCCTGCCTCCCATACCGCCTCCTCCCTGCATACCACCTCCTTCCTGCATACCGCCTCCTTCCTGCATACCGCCTCCTTCCTGCATACCGCCTTCTTCCTGCATACCACCTCCTTCCTGCATACTACCTCCTTCCAGCACACCACCTCCTTCCTGCATACCACTTTCTCCCTGCATACCACCTTCTCCCTGCACACCACCTCCTCCCTGCATACCGCCTCCTTCCTGCATACCACCTCCTTCCAGCACACCACGTCCTTCCTGTATACCACCTCCTCCCTGTATACCGCCTCCTTCCTGCATACCACCTCCTTCCTGCATACCACATCCTTCCTGCACACCACCTCCTTCCTGCATACCACCTCCTCCCTGCATACCGCCTCCTCCCTGCACACCACCTCCTCGCTGCAAACCACCTCCTTCCTGCATACCACTTCCTCCCTGTATACCACCTCCTTCCTGCACACCGCCTCCTTCCTGCACACCGCCTCCTTCCTGCATACCGCCTCCTCCATGCACACCACCTCCTGCCTCCATACCACCTCCTCCCTGCACATCACCTCCTTCCAGCATACCTCTTTCTCCCTGCATACCACCTCCTTCCTGCACACCACCTCCTCTCTGCATACCGCCTCCTCCCTGCACATACCGCCTCCTCCCTGCATACCACCTTCTTCCTTCACACCACCTCCTACCTGCATACCACCCCCTACCTGTATACCACCTCCTCACTGCATACCACCTCCTCCCTGCATACCACCTCCTCCCTGCATACCACCTCCTCCCTGCACACCACCTCCTTCCAGCATACCTCCTTCTCCCTGCATACCACCTCCTCCCTGCATACCACCTCTTTACTACATACCACCTCCTCCCTGTATACCACCTCCTTCCTGCACACCGCCTCCTGCTGCATACCACCTCCTTACTGCATACCACCTCCTCCCTGCATACCGCCTCCTCCCTGCACATACCTCCTCCTCCCTGCATACCACCTCCTCCCTACATACCACCTCCTTCCTGCATACCGCTTCCTCCCTGCATACCACCTCCTTCCTGCATACCGCTTCCTCCCTGCATACCACCTCCTTCCTGCATACCATCTCCTTCCTGCATACCACTTCCTCCATGCACGGCATCTCCTTCCTGCACACCACCTCCTCCCTGCATACCACCTCCTCCCTGCATACCACCTCTTCCCTGCATACCGCCTCCTTCCTGCATACCGCCTCCTTCCTGTATACCACCTCCTTCCTGCACACCACCTCCATCCTGCACACCGCCTCCTCCCTGCACACCACCTCCTTCCTGCACACCACCTTCTTCCTGCATACCACTTCCTCCCTGCATATACCTCCTCCTCCCTGCATACCGCCTCCTTCCTGCATACCGCCTCCTTCCTGCATACCACCTCCTTCCTGCATACCACCTCCTTCCTGCACACCGCCTCCTTCCTGCATACCACCTCCTGCCTCCCATACCGCCTCCTCCCTGCATACCACCTCCTTCCTGCATACCGCCTCCTTCCTGCATACCGCCTCCTTCCTGTATACCACCTTCTTCCTGTATACCGCCTCCTTCCTGCATACCACCTCCTTCCTGCATACCACATCCTTCCTGCACACCACCTCCTTCCTGCATACCACCTCCTCCCTGCATACCGCCTCCTCCCTGCACACCACCTCCTCGCTGCAAACCACCTCCTTCCTGCATACCACTTCCTCCCTGTATACCACCTCCTTCCTGCACACCGCCTCCTTCCTGCACACCGCCTCCTTCCTGCATACCGCCTCCTCCATGCACACCACCTCCTGCCTCCATACCACCTCCTCCCTGCACATCACCTCCTTCCAGCATACCTCTTTCTCCCTGCATACCACCTCCTTCCTGCACACCACCTCCTCTCTGCATACCGCCTCCTCCCTGCACATACCGCCTCCTCCCTGCATACCACCTTCTTCCTTCACACCACCTCCTACCTGCATACCACCCCCTACCTGTATACCACCTCCTCACTGCATACCACCTCCTCCCTGCATACCACCTCCTCCCTGCATACCACCTCCTCCCTGCACACCACCTCCTTCCAGCATACCTCCTTCTCCCTGCATACCACCTCCTCCCTGCATACCACCTCTTTACTACATACCACCTCCTCCCTGTATACCACCTCCTTCCTGCACACCGCCTCCTGCTGCATACCACCTCCTTACTGCATACCACCTCCTCCCTGCATACCGCCTCCTCCCTGCACATACCTCCTCCTCCCTGCATACCACCTCCTCCCTACATACCACCTCCTTCCTGCATACCGCTTCCTCCCTGCATACCACCTCCTTCCTGCATACCGCTTCCTCCCTGCATACCACCTCCTTCCTGCATACCATCTCCTTCCTGCATACCACTTCCTCCATGCACGGCATCTCCTTCCTGCACACCACCTCCTCCCTGCATACCACCTCCTCCCTGCATACCACCTCTTCCCTGCATACCGCCTCCTTCCTGCATACCGCCTCCTTCCTGTATACCACCTCCTTCCTGCACACCACCTCCATCCTGCACACCGCCTCCTCCCTGCACACCACCTCCTTCCTGCACACCACCTTCTTCCTGCATACCACTTCCTCCCTGCATATACCTCCTCCTCCCTGCATACCGCCTCCTTCCTGCATACCGCCTCCTTCCTGCATACCACCTCCTTCCTGCATACCACCTCCTTCCTGCACACCGCCTCCTTCCTGCATACCACCTCCTGCCTCCCATACCGCCTCCTCCCTGCATACCACCTCCTTCCTGCATACCGCCTCCTTCCTGCATACCGCCTCCTTCCTGTATACCACCTTCTTCCTGCATACCACCTCCTTCCTGCATACTACCTCCTTCCTGCACACCACCTCCTTCCTGCACACCACCTCCTTCCTGCATACCACTTTCTCCCTGCATACCACCTTCTCCCTGCACACCACCTCCTCCCTGCATACCGCCTCCTTCCTGCATACCACCTCCTTCCAGCACACCACGTCCTTCCTGTATACCACCTCCTCCCTGTATACCGCCTCCTTCCTGCATACCACCTCCTTCCTGCATACCACATCCTTCCTGCACACCACCTCCTTCCTGCATACCACCTCCTCCCTGCATACCGCCTCCTCCCTGCACACCACCTCCTCCCTCCATACCACCTCCTCGCTGCAAACCACCTCCTTCCTGCATACCACTTCCTCCCTGTATACCACCTCCTTCCTGCACACCGCCTCCTTCCTGCACACCGCCTCCTTCCTGCATACCGCCTCCTCCATGCACACCACCTCCTGCCTCCATACCACCTCCTCCCTGCACATCACCTCCTTCCAGCATACCTCTTTCTCCCTGCATACCACCTCCTTCCTGCACACCACCTCCTCTCTGCATACCGCCTCCTCCCTGCACATACCGCCTCCTCCCTGCATACCACCTTCTTCCTTCACACCACCTCCTACCTGCATACCACCCCCTACCTGTATACCACCTCCTCACTGCATACCACCTCCTCCCTGCATACCACCTCCTCCCTGCATACCACCTCCTCCCTGCACACCACCTCCTTCCAGCATACCTCCTTCTCCCTGCATACCACCTCCTCCCTGCATACCACCTCCTTACTACATACCACCTCCTCCCTGTATACCACCTCCTTCCTGCACACCGCCTCCTGCTGCATACCACCTCCTTACTGCATACCACCTCCTCCCTGCATACCGCCTCCTCCCTGCACATACCTCCTCCTCCCTGCATACCACCTCCTCCCTACATACCACCTCCTTCCTGCATATCACCTCCTTCCAGCATACCTCCTTCTCCCTGCATACCACCTCCTTCCTGCACACCAAATCCTTGCAGCATACCTCCTTCTCTCTGCATACCACCTCCTTCCTGCACACCACCTCCTTCTCTCTGCATACCACCTCCTTCCTGCATACCACCTCCTACCTGCATACCACCTCCAACCTGCATACCACCTCCTTCCTGCATACCACCTCCTACCTGCATATCACCTCCAACCTGCATACCACCTCCTCCCTGCATACCACCTCCTACCTGCATACCTCCTCCCTGCACATACCACCTCCTCCCTGCACATACCACCTCCTACCTGCATACCACCTCCTACCTGCATACCACCTCCTTCCTGCATACCACCTCCTCCCTGCACATACCACCTCCTCCCTGCATTTGTGATAGCAATACTGCAATGCGATCGCAGTCTGGGATAAACATCGCAACCGATCATTTACGACGGCAAGCTGAACCTAAGCTTACTCAGATTATCTGTCACAGGGCAGCTTGCCCTCGCCACTCCCGGAAACGCCAGCCACCCCCTGCACCGGTACCTCCCTCCGAAAGCCTCTGCCTGACAATAAGGCAAAGACGTTCGCAATAATGCGATGCGATCGCAGGACCCATCATGCACAACACTGGTATAATCTATCAGGGGCAGTGACAGGATAATTATTGGGGGCACAGAGCTGGTGTAATCCGATGGGGACAGTGATGATGTAATTAAGTGGGGTGAATAATGATGTAATTCCTGGGCACAGCCTAATGAGTGGCGTTCCATTGGTCGGAAGCATCGTTATAATCTATACCATGTAACTGAAATGCATTGAGAGCAGGATTCTTCTTCCTGCGGTCAGTGGTCCCACACTCTCTGGTGGGGCTACAATTCGCCCCAGACTTACCTGACGCACCTGTATCACTGAGATACCTCCTGTCAATGCTGACGTTCCAGGTGAGGACACGGAGCTCGGCCGCAGCTGTCTATTAGAGATGTGATAGACGCTGAAAGCCACCAACCTGCATGGACAGCTCCAATTAGGGCCCATTAGTCTCTGGCAGCCAATCGGGGCTGTATGACCCGAGGGCCCACAGCACAATCAGATTTGCAAACATCGTAATGTCATTATAAAGCTTTGCTGAGGGAACCTGCAGAGAGGAGCGAGGTATATAAGGCCGTCGCCAGGTCTGCGCCTCTCCGTCACTCACTCCGATGGCTAAGAGCAAATCCTGCAGCTTCTCCCAGCTGAGGATCAGGAAGGTTGTCCCCATCTATTTCACCATGATAGGCCTGTTCCTGACCCTCTTCTTGGTGTCTCTCCATGGAACGTCCCCAGTGAGCGGCCCCTTCCCATATAATGTGCCCCTGGATCCTCAGGGCTCCCTCCAGCTCTTCTGGAACGTCAGTTACACGGAGAAAGTGGTGTATTTCCAGATCCTCATCAAAGATCTCAAATTTGGGATGATTTTCGGGATGTCTGACAGAGGCGAGTTTGAAGGAGCGGATCTGGCTGTGCTGTGGAGCGACGGACGGAACTCCTACTTCGGTGTAAGATGTTGGTATTGTCTTGTGGTAGAGGCAGCAGGTAGTGTTGCCTTCCAGTGCCTGACTCAACTTTACTCCTCATAGGCCTAGTGGCAGAGTTATTCCCAGTATGTAACTGGAGGGGAGTTTCTGCCATCGCTGTCATTAGTTATAGATGGGGTAAGTGAGAATATTGTCATGCATTTGAGGTTTATCTTCTATAGGCTGCGTCGGATGGGCTGACCGGGGAACCGCTTCTGGTCCATCTATGCCAGGACAATGCTTAGAGGCACCCGGATCCCCGCACTCACACCTGCAATCACCAGCGATGCAGGTAGCCGGTGGAAAGAGCCGTGCGCTTCTAAACATTGTCCTGGCAAAGATGGACCGGAAGCGGTTCCCCGGACAGCCGGTCCGACGATATATATACTGTAGTTCTAGAACACAATGGCTTTCATTCTGAATTGGGTTTACATAATTAAAAACAGTTACTTTACCTCAGGAACAACCATGTTACATTGCAAGGGGGACAAATACATTTATTATGTCTGCATGCAGGGTAAATACTGTCTGCTTTTGCATGTAGAAAAAAAAAAAAAGGGGGGCTGGACTGCACACCCTATTACTAAAGATATCAAGAGGTGCTATCATGCTGAGGCTTCTAATGCTATGCTGGAGGAAGAGAGATGCAGAGGCACACTGCTAGCACGAAGAACACTGATAGTAAGAATCATTTAAATAAACCCTCCCAATTAACATGGAGTATAACTGAAGTTCTTAGCACACATTTGCACAGATATCTTTAGTTATAGGATGTGCAGTCCAGCCTCCCCGTCCCTTTTCCCACTATACTTGTGTATATATTGTACTCTGGAAGTTCAGGCTCCTTCCTCTGGTATTGGCACCCCTCCCATTCACCCTCAGGTGTTTTCATTAGCTGGGTTCCTGCATGTCAGATCACACATTGATAAGGCCCTATTTAGAGGTAAGTCCTGTATAAATTTATAGAATGTGATAGTATTAGGAATGTTAGGGACCCATGTGATGAAGTCACCTGGCCGCGGTACATGGGCCCGCATATTTGCGCAAATGTGTGCTAAGAACTTCAATTATACTCCATGTTCATTGTGTGAGGGTTTATTTAAATTACTTTTACTATCAGTGTTCTAAGTGCTAGGAGTGTGCGTCTGCATCTCTCTTCCTGCTTCTGCCTGCAGCCCACACATGCTGGGCAGCTTTATTCTTACACTGCAATGTAGCTCTGAGCTAGGACACGCCCCTCCCACACCTAACTCTCTGCACATGTTACATTTGCCCCCTGCAGTGCAGCACGGTGTTACCCAGGTTCTCAGTCACTGGCTGCTTCTGCATGTAGCCCACACATGCTGGGCAGCTTTATTCTCACACTGCAATGTAACTCTGAGCTAGGACACACCTAACTCTCTGCACATGTTACATCTGCCCCCTGCAGTGCAGCATGGTGTTACCCAGGTGCTCAGTCACTGGCTGCTTCTGCATGTAGCCCACACATGCTGGGCAGCTTTATTCTCACACTGCAATGTAACTCTGAGCTAGGACACACCTTTATCACACCTAACTCTCTGCACATGTTACATCTGCCCCCTGCAGTGCAGCATGGTGTTACCCAGGTGCTCAGTTACTGGCTGCTTTTGCATGTAGCCCACACATGCTTTGCAGCTTTATTCTCACACTGCAATGTAGATCTGAGCTAGGACTCATCCCTCCCACACCTAACTCTCTGCACATGTTACATCTGCCCCCTGCAGTGCAGCATGGTGTTACCCAGGTGCTCAGTTACTGGCTGCTTCTACATGTAGCCCACACATTATTCTCACACTGCAATGTAGATCTGAGCTAGGACACACCCCTCCCACACCTAACTCTCTGCACATGTTACATCTGCCCCCCTGCAGTTCAGGATGGTGTTACCCAGGTGCTCAGTTACTGTCTGTTTCTGCATGTAGTACACACAAGCTGGGCAGCTTTATTCTCATACTACAATGTAGATCTGAGCTAGGACATTACCCTCCCACACCTATCTCTCTGCACATGTTACATCTGCTTCCCTGCAGCACAGCATGGTGTTACCCAGGTGCTCAGTTACTGGCTGCTTCTACATGTAGCCCACACATTATTCTCACACTGCAATGTAGATATGAGCTAGGACACACCCCTCCCACACCTAACTCTCTGCACATGTTACATCTGCCCCCCTGCAGTTCAGGATGGTGTTACCCAGGTGCTCAGTTACTGTCTGTTTCTGCCTGTAGTCCACACAAGCTGGGCAGCTTTATTCTCACACTACAATGTAGATCTGAGCTAGGACATACCCCTCCCACACCCATCTCTCTGCACATGTTACATCTGCTTCCCTGCAGCACAGCATGGTGTTACCCAGGTGCTCAGTTACTGGCTGCTTCTACATGTAGCCCACACATGCTGGGCAGCATTATTCTCACACTGCAATGTAGATCTGAGCTAGGACACGCCCCTCCCATACCTAACTCTCTGCACATGTTACATCTGCCCCCCTGCAGCGCAGCATGGTGTTACCCAGGTGCTCAGTTACTGGCTGCTTCTGCATGTAGCCCACACATGCTGGGCAGCTTTATTCTCACACTGCAATGTAGATCTGAGCTAGGACACACCCCTCCCACACCTAACTCTCTGCACATGTTACATCTGCCCCCCTGCAGCGCAGCATGGTGTTACCCAGGTGCTCAGTTACTAGCTGCTTCTGCATGTAGCCCACACATGCTGGACAGTTTTTTTCTCACACTGCAATGTAGATCTGAGCTAGGACACACCCCACCCACACCTAACTCTCTGCACATGTTACATCTGCCCCCCTGCAGTGCAGCATGGTGTTACCCAGGTGCTCAGTTACTGTCTGTTTCTGCATGTAGTCCACACAAGCTGGGCAGCTTTATTCTCACACTACAATGTAGATCTGAGCTAGGACATACCCCTCCCACACCTATCTCTCTGCACATGTTACATCTGCTTCCCTGCAGCACAGCATGGTATTACCCAGGTGCTCAGTTACTGGCTGCTTCTACATGTAGCCCACACATTATTCTCACACTGCAATGTAGATATGAGCTAGGACACACCCCTCCCACACCTAACTCTCTGCACATGTTACATCTGCCCCCCTGCAGTTCAGGATGGTGTTACCCAGGTGCTCAGTTACTGTCTGTTTCTGCATGTAGTCCACACAAGCTGGGCAGCTTTATTCTCACACTACAATGTAGATCTGAGCTAGGACATACCCCTCCCACACCTATCTCTCTGCACATGTTACATCTGCTTCCCTGCAGCACAGCATGGTGTTACCCAGGTGCTCAGTTACTGGCTGCTTCTACATGTAGCCCACACATGATGGGCAGCTTTATTCTCACACTGCAATGTAGATCTGAGCTAGGACACGCCCCTCCCACACCTAACTCTCTGCACATGTTACATCTGCCCCCCTGCAGCGCAGCATGGTGTTACCCAGGTGCTCAGTTACTGGCTGCTTCTGCATGTAGCCCACACATGCTGGGCAGCTTTATTCTCACACTGCAATGTAGATCTGAGCTAGGACACACCCCTCCCACACCTAACTCTCTGCACATGTTACATCTGCCCCCTGCAGCGCAGCATGGTGTTACCCAGGTGCTCAGTTACTAGCTGCTTCTGCATGTAGCCCACACATGCTGGACAGTTTTTTTTCTCACACTGCAATGTAGATCTGAGCTAGGACACACCCCACCCACACCTAACTCTCTGCACATGTTACATCTGCCCCCCTGCAGTGCAGCATGGTGTTACCCAGGTGCTCAGTTACTGGCTGCTTCTGCATGTAGCCCACACATGCTGGGCAGCTTTATTCTCACACTGCAATGTAGCTCTGAGCTAGGACACGCCCCTCCCACACCTAACTCTCTGCAAGTGTTACATCTGCCCCCCTGCAGTGCAGCATGGTGTTACCTAGGTGCTCAGTTACTGGCTGCTTTTGCATGTAGCCCACACATGCTTTGCAGCTTTATTCTCACACTGCAATCTAGATCTGAGCTAGGACTCATCCCTCCCACACCTAACTCTCTGAACATGTTACATCTGCCCCCTGCAGTGCAGCATGGTGTTACCCAGGTGCTCAGTTACTGGCTGCTTCTACATGTAGCCCACACATTATTCTCACACTGCAATGTAGATCTGAGCTAGGACACACCCCTCCCACACCTATCTCTCTGCACATGTTACATCTGCCCCCCTGCAGTTCAGGATGGTGTTACCCAGGTGCTCAGTTACTGTCTGTTTCTGCATGTAGTCCACACAAGCTGGGCAGCTTTATTCTCACACTACAATGTAGATCTGAGCTAGGACATACCCCTCCCACACCTATCTCTCTGCACATGTTACATCTGCTTCCCTGCAGCACAGCATGGTGTTACCCAGGTGCTCAGTTACTGGCTGCTTCTACATGTAGCCCACACATGCTGGGCAGCTTTATTCTCACACTGCAATGTAGATCTGAGCTAGGACACTCCCCTCCTACACCTAACTCTCGGCACATGTTACATCTGCCCCCTGCAGTGCAGCATGGTGTTACCCAGGTGCTCAGTTACTGGCTGTTTCTGCATGTAGCCCACACATGCTGGGCAGCTTTATTCTCACACTGCAATGTAGATCTGAGCTAGGACACACCCCTCCCACACCTAACTCTCTGCACATGTTACATCTGCCCCCTGCAGTGCAGCATGGTGTTACCCAGGTGCTCAGTTACTGGCTGATTCTGCATGTAGCCCACACATGCTGGGCAGCTTTATTCTCACACTGCAATGTAGCTCTGAGCTAGGACACTCCCCTCCCACACCTAACTCTCTGCACGTGTTACATCTGCCCCCCTGCAGTGCAACATGGTGTTACCCAGGTGCTCAGTTACTGGCTGCTTCTACATGAGCCCCTCCTAACGCAGAACAGCCCCCCTAATTGAATCCCTATCTGGGCTGCTTGTATTTGAGTGTGCTAAAACTTCACACCGTTGTCTGTGTGGGTCACAATCCTTTGTTACATCTGCAGCTTCACCTACGTTCTTATAATCTGCTGTGGTTTGTATACAGTCAGCGCAAGGAAACGGATTAGGCGTCCCATTGTCAATTTGTCGATTCTCTCTGTTTTCCATACTTTACATGTCTTCCTTTAAAAGCATCTCATTTGTTGCATTCCAAACATGATTTTATTCTTAAATTCTGTCATATTGAAGAACAATGAGAGACATCCATTTCATAGAATTAAACGTTTTCCGATTTAATTTGACACTTTTTAAATCAGTGAGTAAGTCCTGGGCTGCGCAGAGATTGCACAAGATCTGTTTGTACCGTTCCGCTACACATGCGATCGCACACCTGCACAGTGAAAATACACTCCCCTATGGGCGGCTACTATGCGAACGCAGGACTACAAAAAAACCTAGCGAGCGATCAGGTCTGAATTAGCCCCAATGTGCCTAGAGTCACTGTATATGACGTGCTAGAGTCACTGTATATGACGTGCTAGAGTCACTGTATGTGACGTGCTAGAGTCACTGTATGTGACGTGCTAGAGTCACTGTATGTGACGTGCTAGAGTCCCTGTATGTGACGTGCTAGAGTCCCTGTATGTGACGTGCTAGAGTCACTGTATGTGACGTGCTAGAGTCCCTGTATATGACGTGCTAGAGTCACTGTATATGACGTGCTAGAGTCACTGTATATGACGTGCTAGAGTCACTGTATGTGACGTGCTAGAGTCACTGTATGTGACGTGCTAGAGTCCCTGTATGTGACGTGCTAGAGTCCCTGTATGTGACGTGCTAGAGTCCCTGTATGTGACGTGCTAGAGTCCCTGTATATGACGTGCTAGAGTCACTGTATATGACGTGCTAGAGTCACTGTATATGACGTGCTAGAGTCACTGTATATGACGTGCTAGAGTCACTGTATATGACGTGCTAGAGTCACTGTATATGACGTGCTAGAATCACTGTATATGACTTGCTAGAGTCACTGTATATGACGTGCTAGAGTCCCTGTATGTGACGTGCTAGAGTCCCTGTATGTGACGTGCTAGAGTCCCTGTATGTGACGTGCTAGAGTCCCTGTATGTGACGTGCTAGAGTCCCTGTATGTGACGTGCTAGAGTCCCTGTATGTGACGTGCTAGTCACTGTATGTGACGTGCTAGAGTCCCTGTATGTGACGTGCTAGAGTCCCTGTATGTGACGTGCTAGAGTCCCTGTATGTGACGTGCTAGAGTCACTGTATGTGACGTGCTAGAGTCACTATATGTGACGTGCTAGAGTCACTGTATGTGACGTGCTAGAGTCACTGTATGTGACGTGCTAGAGTCACTGTATATGACTTGCTATAGGCAAAGCACAAACTGGTTAGAAAGGATCTTTCCAGGGTGCTGAACCAACAATGAGCCATCATCATGTTACTTTTATTATTCTTTATTTATATGGCGGCACAAGGGATCCGCTGCGCCCAATACCAGAGTACAGAAACAAGAAAACAGCGACTTCCAGCTCTAGACAATATAGGACAAGTGCTGGGTACATAAACATAGCTGACGCAGTCACGCAGATGACACTGACATAAGTATCAGGGAGGCAGTTATCTGAGGGATTTGGTGCCTTTGAAAGGTCTATGGAGTAGAAGATGGTTTATGTAAGAGAAGGACAAGCAGATGAGGGAAGAGGACCCTGCTCATGAGAGCTTACATACTAAAGGGGAGGGACAGACAGACATGGGTGACACAGATGGGGTAGACAGTGACCGTGGGCCACAGTGTCAAAAGCAGCAGAGGTCAAGGTGAATAAGCAGAGAGTAGTGGCCCTCGGATTTGGCAGCATGGAGGTCATTGCAGACTTTTGCGAGGCCAGTTTCAGTGGAGTGGAGAGGACGGAAGCCAGACTGGAATGGGTCACGCAGGGAGTGTGAGGAAAGAAAGACAGTGAGGCGGTTGTAGACGATACGCTCAAGGAGTTTGGAGGCAAAAGGGAGGCGAGAGATGGGTCTGTAGTTGGAGAGAGTGAGAGATGGGTCTGTAGTTGGAGAGAGTGAGAGATGGGTCTGTAGTTGGAGAGAGTGAGAGATGGGTCGGTAGTTGGAGAGAGTGAGAGATGGGTCGGTAGTTGGAGAGAGTGAGAGATGGGTCGGTAGTTGGAGAGAGTGAGAGATGGGTCGGTAGTTGGAGAGAGTGAGAGATGGGTCGGTAGTTGGAGAGAGTGAGAGATGGGTC
The DNA here is from genome assembly GCF_028390025.1 of Pseudophryne corroboree. NCBI lineage: Eukaryota > Metazoa > Chordata > Amphibia > Anura > Myobatrachidae > Pseudophryne > Pseudophryne corroboree. The sequence goes on from NC_086451.1 coordinate 6,282,100, forward strand.
GGTAGTTGGAGAGAGTGAGAGATGGGTCGGTAGTTGGAGAGGGTGTGTGGATCAGGGGTAGATGGGTCGGTAGTCGGAGAGGGTGTGTGGATCAGGGGTAGATGGGTCGGTAGTCGGAGAGGGTGTGTGGATCATGGGTAGATGGGTCGGAAGTCGGAGAGGGTGTGTGGATCAGGGGTAGATGGGTCGGTAGTCGGAGAGGGTGTGTGGATCAGGGGTAGATGGGTCGGTAGTTGGAGAGGGTGTGTGGATCAGGGGTAGATGGCTCGGTAGTTGGAGAGGGTGTGTGGATCAGGGGTAGATGGCTCGGTAGTTGGAGAGGATGTTTGGATCAGGGGTAGATGGGTCGGTAGTTGGAGGGGGTGTGGATCAGGGGTAGATGGGTCGGTAGTTGGAGAGGGTGTTTGGATCTGGGGTACATGGGTCGGTAGTTGGAGGGGGTGTGGATCAGGGGTAGATGGGTCGGTAGTTGGAGGGTGTTTGGATCAGGGGTAGATGGCTCGGTAGTTGGAGAGGGTGTGTGGATCAGGGGTAGATGGGTCGGTAGTTGGAGAGGGTGTGTGGATCAGGGGTGGATGGGTCGGTAGTTGGAGAGGGTGTGTGGATCAGGGGTGGATGGGTCGGTAGTTGGAGGGGGTGTGGATCAGGGGTAGATGGGTCGGTAGTTGGAGAGGGTGTGTGGATCAGGGGTAGATGGGTCGGTAGTTGGAGAGGGTGTGTGGATCAGGGGTAGATGGGTCGGTAGTTGGAGAGGATGTTTGGATCAGGGGTAGATGGGTCGGTAGTTGGAGAGGGTGTTTGGATCAGGGGTAGATGGGTCGGTAGTTGGAGAGGGTGTTTGGATCAGGGGTAGATGGGTCGGTAGTTGGAGAGGATGTTTGGATCAGGGGTAGATGGGTCGGTAGTTGGAGAGGGTGTTTGGATCAGGGGTAGATGGGTCGGTAGTTGGAGGGGGTGTGGATCAGGGGTAGATGGGTTGGTAGTTGGAGAGGGTGTTTGGATCAGGGGTAGATGGGTCGGTAGTTGGAGAGGGGGTGTGGATCAGGGGTAGATGGGTCGGTAGTTGGAGAGGGGGTGTGGATCAGGGGTAGATGGGTCGGTAGTTGGAGGGGGTGTGGATCAGGGGTGGATGGCTCGGTAGTTGGAGAGGGTGTGTGGATCAGGGATAGATGGCTCGGTAGTTGGAGAGGATGTTTGGATCAGGGGTAGATGGGTCGGTAGTTGGAGGGGGTGTGGATCAGGGGTAGATGGGTCGGTAGTTGGAGAGGGTGTTTGGATCAGGGGTATATGGGTCGGTAGTTGGAGGGGGTGTGGATCAGGGGTAGATGGGTCGGTAGTTGGAGGGTGTTTGGATCAGGGGTAGATGGCTCGGTAGTTGGAGAGGGTGTGTGGATCAGGGGTAGATGGGTCGGTAGTTGGAGAGGGTGTTTGGATCAGGGGTGGATGGCTCGGTAGTTGGAGAGGGTGTGTGGATCAGGGGTAGATGGGTCGGTAGTTGGAGAGGGTGTGTGGATCAGGGGTAGATGGGTCGGTAGTTGGAGAGGGTGTGTGGATCAGGGGTAGATGGGTCGGTAGTTGGAGAGGGTGTGTGGATCAGGGGTAGATGGGTCGGTAGTTGGAGAGGGTGTGTGGATCAGGGGTAGATGGGTCGGTAGTTGGAGAGGGTGTTTGGATCAGGGGTAGATGGGTCGGTAGTTGGAGAGGATGTTTGGATCAGGGGTAGATGGGTCGGTAGTTGGAGAGGGTGTGTGGATCAGGGGTAGATGGGTCGGTAGTTGGAGAGGGTGTGTGGATCAGGGGTAGATGGGTCGGTAGTTGGAGAGGGTGTGTGGATCAGGGGTGAATGGCTCGGTAGTTGGAGAGGGTGTGTGGATCAGGGGTAGATGGGTCGGTAGTTGGAGAGGGTGTGTGGATCAGGGGTGAATGGCTCGGTAGTTGGAGAGGGTGTGTGGATCAGGGGTGAATGGCTCGGTAGTTGGAGAGGGTGTGTGGATCAGGGGTGGATGGCTCGGTAGTTGGAGAGGGTGTGTGGATCAGGGGTAGATGGGTCGGTAGTTGGAGAGGGTGTGTGGATCAGGGGTGAATGGCTCGGTAGTTGGAGAGGGTGTGTGGATCAGGGGTAGATGGGTCGGTAGTTGGAGAGGGTGTTTGGATCAGGGGTAGATGGGTCGGTAGTTGGAGAGAGGGTGTGGATCAGGGGTAGATGGGTCGGTAGTTGGAGAGGGTGTTTGGATCAGGGGTAGATGGGTCGGTAGTTGGAGAGGGTGTTTGGATCAGGGGTAGATGGGTCGGTAGTTGGAGAGGGTGTGTGGATCAGGGGTAGATGGGTCGGTAGTTGAAGAGGGTGTTTGGATCAGGGGTAGATGGGTCGGTAGTTGGAGAGGGTGTTTGGATCAGGGGTAGATGGGTCTGTAGTTGGAGAGGGTGTGTGGATCAGGGGTAGATGGGTCGGTAGTTGGAGAGGGTGTGTGGATCAGGGGTAGATGGGTCGGTAGTTGGAGAGGGTGTTTGGATCAGGGGTGGATGGCTCGGTAGTTGGAGAGGGTGTGTGGATCAGGGGTGGATGGGTCGGTAGTTGGAGAGGGTGTGTGGATCAGGGGTGGATGGGTCGGTAGTTGGAGAGGATGTTTGGATCAGGGGTAGATGGGTCGGTAGTTGGAGAGGGTGTTTGGATCAGGGGTAGATGGGTCGGTAGTTGGAGAGGGTGTTTGGATCAGGGGTGGATGGCTCGGTAGTTGGAGAGGGTGTGTGGATCAGGGGTAGATGGGTCGGTAGTTGGAGAGGGTGTGTGGATCAGGGGTAGATGGGTCGGTAGTTGGAGAGGGTGTGTGGATCAGGGGTAGATGGGTCGGTAGTTGGAGAGGGTGTGTGGATCAGGGGTGGATGGCTCGGTAGTTGGAGAGGGTGTGTGGATCAGGGGTAGATGGGTCGGTAGTTGGAGAGGGTGTGTGGATCAGGGGTAGATGGGTCGGTAGTTGGAGAGGGTGTGTGGATCAGGGGTAGATGGGTCGGTAGTTGGAGAGGGTGTGTGGATCAGGGGTAGATGGGTCGGTAGTTGGAGAGGGTGTGTGGATCAGGGGTAGATGGGTCGGTAGTTGGAGAGGGTGTTTGGATCAGGGGTAGATGGGTCGGTAGTTGGAGAGGATGTTTGGATCAGGGGTAGATGGGTCGGTAGTTGGAGAGGGTGTGTGGATCAGGGGTAGATGGGTCGGTAGTTGGAGAGGGTGTGTGGATCAGGGGTAGATGGGTCGGTAGTTGGAGAGGGTGTGTGGATCAGGGGTGAATGGCTCGGTAGTTGGAGAGGGTGTGTGGATCAGGGGTGAATGGCTCGGTAGTTGGAGAGGGTGTGTGGATCAGGGGTAGATGGCTCGGTAGTTGGAGAGGGTGTGTGGATCAGGGGTGAATGGCTCGGTAGTTGGAGAGGGTGTGTGGATCAGGGGTGAATGGCTCGGTAGTTGGAGAGGGTGTGTGGATCAGGGGTGGATGGCTCGGTAGTTGGAGAGGGTGTGTGGATCAGGGGTAGATGGGTCGGTAGTTGGAGAGGGTGTGTGGATCAGGGGTGAATGGCTCGGTAGTTGGAGAGGGTGTGTGGATCAGGGGTAGATGGGTCGGTAGTTGGAGAGGGTGTTTGGATCAGGGGTAGATGGGTCGGTAGTTGGAGAGAGGGTGTGGATCAGGGGTAGATGGGTCGGTAGTTGGAGAGGGTGTTTGGATCAGGGGTAGATGGGTCGGTAGTTGGAGAGGGTGTTTGGATCAGGGGTAGATGGGTCGGTAGTTGGAGAGGGTGTGTGGATCAGGGGTAGATGGGTCGGTAGTTGAAGAGGGTGTTTGGATCAGGGGTAGATGGGTCGGTAGTTGGAGAGGGTGTTTGGATCAGGGGTAGATGGGTCTGTAGTTGGAGAGGGGGTGTGGATCAGGGGTAGATGGGTCGGTAGTTGGAGAGGGTGTTTGGATCAGGGGTAGATGGGTCGGTAGTTGAAGAGGGTGTTTGGATCAGGGGTAGATGGGTCGGTAGTTGGAGAGGGTGTTTGGATCAGGGGTAGATGGGTCGGTAGTTGGAGAGGGGGTGTGGATCAGGGGTAGGTGGGTCGGTAGTTGGAGAGGGTGTTTGGATCAGGGGTAGATGGGTCGGTAGTTGAAGAGGGTGTTTGGATCAGGGGTAGATGGGTCGGTAGTTGGAGAGGGTGTTTGGATCAGGGGTAGATGGGTCGGTAGTTGGAGAGGGTGTTTGGATCAGGGGTAGATGGGTCGGTAGTTGGAGAGGGTGTTTGGATCAGGGGTAGATGGGTCGGTAGTTGGAGAGGGTGTTTGGATCAGGGGTAGATGGGTCGGTAGTTGGAGAGGGTGTTTGGATCAGGGGTAGATGGGTCGGTAGTTGGAGAGGGTGTTTGGATCACGGGTAGATGGGTCGGTAGTTGGAGAGGGTGTTTGGATCAGGGGTAGATGGGTCGGTAGTTGGAGAGGGTGTTTGGATCAGGGGTAGATGGGTCGGTAGTTGGAGAGGGTGTTTGGATCAGGGGTAGATGGGTCGGTAGTTGGAGAGGGTGTGTGGATCAGGGGTAGATGGGTCGGTAGTTGGAGAGGGTGTGTGGATCAGGGGTAGATGGGTCGGTAGTTGGAGAGGGTGTTTGGATCAGGGGTAGATGGGTCGGTAGTTGGAGAGGGTGTTTGGATCAGGGGTAGATGGGTCGGTAGTTGGAGAGAGGGTGTTTGGATCAGGGGTAGATGGGTCGGTAGTTGGAGAGGGTGTTTGGATCAGGGGTAGATGGGTCGGTAGTTGGAGAGGGTGTGTGGATCAGGGGTAGATGGGTCGGTAGTTGAAGAGGGTGTTTGGATCAGGGGTAGATGGGTCGGTAGTTGGAGAGGGTGTTTGGATCAGGGGTAGATGGGTCGGTAGTTGGAGAGGGGGTGTGGATCAGGGGTAGATGGGTCGGTAGTTGGAGAGGGTGTTTGGATCAGGGGTAGATGGGTCGGTAGTTGAAGAGGGTGTTTGGATCAGGGGTAGATGGGTCGGTAGTTGGAGAGGGTGTTTGGATCAGGGTAAGATGGGTCGGTAGTTGTAGAGGGTGTTTGGATCAGGGGTAGATGGGTCGGTAGTTGGAGAAGGTGTTTGGATCAGGGGTAGATGGGTCGGTAGTTGGAGAGGGTGTGTGGATCAGGGGTAGATGGGTCGGTAGTTGGAGAGGGTGTGTGGATCAGGGGTAGATGGGTCGGTACTTGGAGAGGGTGTGTGGATCAGGGGTAGATGGGTCGGTAGTTGGAGAGGGTGTTTGGATCAGGGGTAGATGGGTCGGTAGTTGTAGAGGGTGTTTGGATCAGGGGTAGATGGGTCGGTAGTTGGAGAAGGTGTTTGGATCAGGGGTAGATGGGTCGGTAGTTGGAGAGGGTGTTTGGATCAGGGGTAGATGGGTCGGTAGTTGGAGAGGGTGTTTGGATCAGGGGTAGATGGGTCGGTAGTTGGAGAGGGTGTGTGGATCAGGGGTAGATGGGTCGGTAGTTGAAGAGGGTGTTTGGATCAGGGGTAGATGGGTCGGTAGTTGGAGAGGGTGTTTGGATCAGGGGTAGATGGGTCTGTAGTTGGAGAGGGGGTGTGGATCAGGGGTAGATGGGTCGGTAGTTGGAGAGGGTGTTTGGATCAGGGGTAGATGGGTCGGTAGTTGAAGAGGGTGTTTGGATCAGGGGTAGATGGGTCGGTAGTTGGAGAGGGTGTTTGGATCAGGGGTAGATGGGTCGGTAGTTGGAGAGGGGGTGTGGATCAGGGGTAGGTGGGTCGGTAGTTGGAGAGGGTGTTTGGATCAGGGGTAGATGGGTCGGTAGTTGAAGAGGGTGTTTGGATCAGGGGTAGATGGGTCGGTAGTTGGAGAGGGTGTTTGGATCAGGGGTAGATGGGTCGGTAGTTGGAGAGGGGGTGTGGATCAGGGGTAGATGGGTCGGTAGTTGGAGAGGGTGTTTGGATCAGGGGTAGATGGGTCGGTAGTTGAAGAGGGTGTTTGGATCAGGGGTAGATGGGTCGGTAGTTGGAGAGGGTGTTTGGATCAGGGTAAGATGGGTCGGTAGTTGTAGAGGGTGTTTGGATCAGGGGTAGATGGGTCGGTAGTTGGAGAAGGTGTTTGGATCAGGGGTAGATGGGTCGGTAGTTGGAGAGGGTGTGTGGATCAGGGGTAGATGGGTCGGTAGTTGGAGAGGGTGTGTGGATCAGGGGTAGATGGGTCGGTACTTGGAGAGGGTGTGTGGATCAGGGGTAGATGGGTCGGTAGTTGGAGAGGGTGTTTGGATCAGGGGTAGATGGGTCGGTAGTTGTAGAGGGTGTTTGGATCAGGGGTAGATGGGTCGGTAGTTGGAGAAGGTGTTTGGATCAGGGGTAGATGGGTCGGTAGTTGGAGAGGGTGTTTGGATCAGGGGTAGATGGGTCGGTAGTTGGAGAAGGTGTTTGGATCAGGGGTAGATGGGTCGGTAGTTAGAGAGGGTGTGTGGATCAGGGGTAGATGGGTCGGTAGTTGGAGAGGGTGTGTGGATCAGGGGTAGATGGGTCGGTAGTTGGAGAGGGTGTGTGGATCAGGGGTAGATGGGTCGGTAGTTGGAGAGGGTGTTTGGATCAGGGGTAGATGGGTCGGTAGTTGTAGAGGGTGTTTGGATCAGGGGTAGGTTTTTTAAATGCTCCTTTTGCAATAAATGCGCCTTGTGAAGCCTCCGGAATGAGAGGAGACGGGAAGAATTCCATATAACATGCAGAAGAATAAGAATTATTTTGGGCAATTGATCAATATGAATAATCGGGAGATTTCCAGAGACAGAGGATCTGGAAATGAGAAAACTGGAAACCTTGGAGTAAGTTCTGAATAAATGTCCCAGGTTACCTCACATTAATGGCGATCAGAAGTCAGAGCCCCAAGTAACTAAGAGTAAAACGCCTGCTGATTGGCTACGTCTTAGTGATGTCACTGGCGCCCATGGAATAATGTTCTGCACTCTCCTGAATATGTGGATATACTCTGCGCCCCGCTCTGTATATGTGACTGGAGCCTAAGGTGGTCATTCCAAGTTGATCGCAGCCAGCAACTTTTTGCAGCGCAGTATTCAGATAGTCGCCGCCTATGGGGGAGTGTATTTTGGCTTAGCAGGGATGCGATCGCTTGTGCAGCCCTCTACGCTAAAAAAAATTTCAAACAGAAATAGACTAGCCCTGGACATACTTACCCTGTGCGACGTTCTCTGCGACGCAGGAGCCGGCGTTGACGTCAGACATCCGCCCTCCGTTCTCCTGGACACGCCTGCGTTTTACTAACCACTCCCCGAAAACGGCAGCCAACGGTCCGGATCCGCCCAGGAACTCCTTCTTTCTGTCAATCTTCTTGCGGTCGCCTCTGCGACCGCTTTCTTTGTTGTCCGAAGTGCGGGGACAGCGCAGCAGGTACACACAGGTGCCAGGACAGTGCGGCAGGTACACACAGGTGCCAGGACAGTGCGGCAGGTGCACACAGGTGCCAGGACAGTGCGGCAGTTACACACAGGTGCCAGGAAGGCGCGGCAGGTACACACAGGTGCCAGGAAGGCGCGGCAGGTACACACAGGTGCCAGGACAGTGCAGCAGGTACACACAGGTGCCGGGACTGCGCGGAAGGTACATACAGGTGCCGGGACGGCGCGGCAGGTGCACACAGGTGCCAGGACAGTGCGGCAGGTACACACAGGTGCCAGGACAGTGCGGCAGGTACACACAGGTGCCAGAACAGTGCGGCAGGTACACACAGGTGCCAGGACAGTGCGGCAGTTACACACAGGTGCCAGGACAGTGCGGCAGGTACACACAGGTGCCAGGACAGTGCGGCAGGTACACACAGGTGCCAGGACAGTGCGGCAGGTACACACAGGTGCCGGGACAGTGCGGCAGGTGCACACAGGTGCCGGGACCGCGCGGCAGGTGCACACAGGTGCCAGGAAGGCGCGGCAGGTACACACAGGTGCCAGGACAGTGCGGCAGGTACACACAGGTGCCGGGTCGGCACGGCAGGTACACACAGGTGCCGGGTCGGCCCGGCAGGTACACACAGGTGCCGGGACGGCGCGGCAGGTGCACACAGGTGCCGGGACGGCGCGACAGGTACACACAGGTGCCGGGACGGCGCGGCAGGTGCACACAGGTGCCGGGACAGCGAGACAGGTACACACAGGTGCCGGGACAGTGCGGCAGGTACACACAGGTGCCGGGACGGCGCGGCAGGTACACACAGGTGCCGGGACAGCGCGGCAGGTATATATGTAGGAAGTGTGACGGGGACAGCAGATATAACTGAACGCTATTCATTGGGTTTCAGAAAAGGACTGTTTACCCAGAAGACCATTCAGCAGTTGCTCATTGCACACTGTCATATTTTTTGGTTTGCCAACCCTTAACCCCTAGTCGTACGGGGACAAATAAGGTCACAGTTGCTGTCATCTTACCTGTGCAGGTAGGTACATGGGAATAATGGGATGAATACATGATAGACATTGTATTGCAGTGGTAAGTGTTCCTCTCAGTGACATGGAAGTTCTGGCAGAGTAGGGGCGCGGCGCTTGTGTTATACCCTGGGCTGTATCTCTGTTTTATGCTCAGGACGCCTGGAGCGATGATGACGGACTTCTGCACATCGATTCCCACCAGGACTACCAGCTGCTGTTGGCTCGGAAGGCACCAGAGGGTCTCTACCTGATCTTCAGACGCCCCTTTTCTACCTGTGACCCCAGAGATTACCTCATCGAGGTACAGAGCTGATCACGTCATGGGAACAGGAGGTGGGAGGCACATTACTAGGGCTGGTGAGGCATTGTAAGGGGATATTGCAGCGCAGGCCTTGGGTATTAGTCAGGGCTGTATGTACCAGGTTTCCCAGTTACACATAAGGCTATAACACTGTCCAGGTACCTACCCCCTCCAGTCATTATAATGGGGGGAGGGAGCGCTGAGTGGAGTTGTCCAAGGAGGGCGCCAAGTGGGCAGCATTGGTAGCAAGCTATCTAGTTATACTGTATATGAGGGGCCACAATGCACAGACCAAGTGGTAGACCCTCTGTGGCCCCGGGGCCCGGCACTCCTTGCAGCGCATGTTACACATTACCATGTTTTCCCTGTGAGGAGGAGATGTACGAAGCAGTGATAAGAGTGGAGAAGTGAGCCAGTGAAGAAGTTGTCCATGGCAACCAATCAGCACTGACGTAACATTTATAATTTGCATACTATAAATTTAAACAGAGCAGCCGATTGGTTGCCATGGGCAACTTCTCCACTGGCTCACTTCTCCACTTTTATTATCACTGCTTAGTACATGTCCCCCTAAGTGAGATGTTCCTACCCTGCAGGATGGGACTGTGCACATCATCTACGCCCTGCTGGAGAGACCCTTCCAGTCCTTGTCTGCTATCAATATCTCCACCCTCCACCGGGGGCTGCAGCGGGTCCAGCTACTGAAGTCCGAGGTCCACATGCCCCGCCTTCCCAATGATGTCATAACCATGGATGTCCGAGCCCCAAACGTTCTCATCCCGGACAAGGAAACGACCTACTGGTGTTACATCACCGAGCTTCCTCGTCACTTCTCCAAGCATCACATCGTCATGGTAACAGCGACCTACCTACAGCGCTAGTGCCTGGTGTCTATAGGGGATGACAGACACAATAACAAGGACAGTCTGGGGCTTTGTATTTGTATTGCTCCCGTTTTTTGGGGTAGCCCCCCGCACCCCCGGAAGGGTGGGCAGGTCTCCCGCATCCTGCACGCACCCTAGTGATGCGAGCAGGACGGAGAGATAACCTCCTGCATTCGCAGGTCCGTCGGGTGGAGAAGGGGTTAAAATGACGCAAACCACGTCATTTTAGCCTCGCCCCCTTCCAGCGGACCCGCGAATCGTGGCATTTCCCGGTGTGGGGGCAGGGCTTAGTGATGTCACAGTCCGCCCCCGCCCCCCGAAGACACCTGCAGCGTCTCCTCTCCGGGCTTCTCCCGGAGAGGAGAAATACGATGTCAGTAAGTATGCAGTGCAGCATGGTGTTACCCAGGTGCTCAGTTACTGGCTGCTTCTGCATGTAGCCCACACCTAACTCTCTGCACATGTTACATCTGCCTCCCTGCAGTGCAGCATGGTTTTACCCAGGTGCTCAGTCACTGGCTGCTTCTGCATATAGCCCACACACGCTGGGCAGCTTTTTTCTCACACTGCAATGTAGATCTGAGCTAGGACACACCCCACCCACACCTAACTCTCTGCACATGTTACATATGCCCCCTGCAGAGTAGCATGGTGTTACCCAGGTGCTCAGTTACTGGCTGCTTCTGCATGTAGCCCACACATGCTGGGCAGCTTTTTTCTCACACTGCAACGTAGATCTGAGCTAGGACACACCCCACCCACACCTAACTCTCTGCACATGTTACATCTGTCCCCTGCAGTGCAGCATGGTGTTACCCAGGTGCTCAGTCACTAGCTGCTTCTGCATATAGCCCACACACGCTGGGCAGCTTTTTTCTCACACTGCAATGTAGATCTGAGCTAGGACACACCCCACCCACACCTAACTCTCTGCACATGTTACATCTGCCCCCCTGCAGCGCAGCATAGTGTTACCCAGGTGCTCAGTCACTGGCTGCTTCTGCATGTAGCCCACACATGCTGGGCAGCTTTTTTCTCACACTGCAATGTAGATCTGAGCTAGGACACACCCCACCCACACCTAACTCTCTGCACATGTTACATCTGCCCCCCTGCAGTGCAGCATGGTGTTACGCAGGTGCTCAGTCACTGGCTGCTTCTGCATATAGCCCACACACGCTGGGCAGCTTTTTTCTCACACTGCAATGTAGATCTGAGCTAGGACACACCCCACCCACACCTAACTCTCTGCACATGTTACATATGCCCCCTGCAGAGTAGCATGGTGTTACCCAGGTGCTCAGTTACTGGCTGCTTCTGCATGTAGCCCACACATGCTGGGCAGCTTTTTTCTCACACTGCAATGTAGATCTGAGTTAGGACACACCCCACCCACACCTAACTCTCTGCACATGTTACATCTGCCCCCCTGCAGCGCAGCATGGTGTTACCCAGGTGCTCAGTTACTGGCTGCTCCTGCATGTAGCCCACACATGCTGGGCAGCTTTATTCTCACACTGCAATGTAGATCTGAGCTAGGACACACCCCTCCTACACCTAACTCTCGGCACATGTTACATCTGCCCCCCTGCAGTGCAGCATGGTGTTACCCAGGTGCTCAGTTACTGGCTGCTTCTGCATGTAGCCCACACATGCTGGGCAGCTTTATTCTCACACTGCAATGTAGATCTGAGCTAGGACACACCCCTCCTACACCTAACTCTCTGCACATGTTACATCTGACCCCTGCAGCGCAGCATGGTGTTACCCAGGTGCTCAGTTACTAGCTGCTTCTGCATGTAGCCCACACATGCTGGGCAGCTTTTTTCTCACACTGCAATGTAGATCTGAGCTAGGACACACCCCACCCACACCTAACTCTCTGCACATGTTACATCTGCCCCCCTGCAGCGCAGCATGGTGTTACCCAGGTGCTCAGTTACTGGCTGCATCTGCATGTAGCCCACACATGCTGGGCAGCTTTATTCTCACACTGCAATGTAGATCTGAGCTAGGACACACCCCTCCCACTCCTAACTTTCTGCACATGTTACATCTGCCCCCTGCAGCGCAGCATGGTGTTACCCAGGTGCTCAGTTACTAGCTGCTTCTGCATGTAGCCCACACATGCTGGGCAGCTTTTTTCTCACACTGCAATGTAGATCTGAGCTAGGGCACACCCCTCCCACACCTAACTCTCTGCACATGTTACATCTGCCCCTCTGCAGTGCAGCATGGTGTTACCCTGGTGCTCAGTTACTAGCTGCTTCTGCATGTAGCCCACACATGCTGGGCAGCTTTTTTCTCACACTGCAATGTAGATCTGAGCTAGGGCACACCCCTCCCACACCTAACTCTCTGCACATGTTACATCTGCCCCCCTGCAGTGCAGCATGGTGTTACGCAGGTGCTCAGTCACTGGCTGCTTCTGCATATAGCCCACACACGCTGGGCAGCTTTTTTCTCACACTGCAATGTAGATCTGAGCTAGGACACACCCCACCCACACCTAACTCTCTGCACATGTTACATATGCCCCCTGCAGAGTAGCATGGTGTTACCCAGGTGCTCAGTTACTGGCTGCTTCTGCATGTAGCCCACACATGCTGGGCAGCTTTTTTCTCACACTGCAATGTAGATCTGAGTTAGGACACACCCCACCCACACCTAACTCTCTGCACATGTTACATCTGCCCCCCTGCAGCGCAGCATGGTGTTACCCAGGTGCTCAGTTACTGGCTGCTCCTGCATGTAGCCCACACATGCTGGGCAGCTTTATTCTCACACTGCAATGTAGATCTGAGCTAGGACACACCCCTCCTACACCTAACTCTCGGCACATGTTACATCTGCCCCCCTGCAGTGCAGCATGGTGTTACCCAGGTGCTCAGTTACTGGCTGCTTCTGCATGTAGCCCACACATGCTGGGCAGCTTTATTCTCACACTGCAATGTAGATCTGAGCTAGGACACACCCCTCCTACACCTAACTCTCTGCACATGTTACATCTGACCCCTGCAGCGCAGCATGGTGTTACCCAGGTGCTCAGTTACTAGCTGCTTCTGCATGTAGCCCACACATGCTGGGCAGCTTTTTTCTCACACTGCAATGTAGATCTGAGCTAGGACACACCCCACCCACACCTAACTCTCTGCACATGTTACATCTGCCCCCCTGCAGCGCAGCATGGTGTTACCCAGGTGCTCAGTTACTGGCTGCATCTGCATGTAGCCCACACATGCTGGGCAGCTTTATTCTCACACTGCAATGTAGATCTGAGCTAGGACACACCCCTCCCACACCTAACTTTCTGCACATGTTACATCTGCCCCCTGCAGCGCAGCATGGTGTTACCCAGGTGCTCAGTTACTAGCTGCTTCTGCATGTAGCCCACACATGCTGGGCAGCTTTTTTCTCACACTGCAATGTAGATCTGAGCTAGGGCACACCCCTCCCACACCTAACTCTCTGCACATGTTACATCTGCCCCTCTGCAGTGCAGCATGGTGTTACCCTGGTGCTCAGTTACTAGCTGCTTCTGCATGTAGCCCACACATGCTGGGCAGCTTTTTTCTCACACTGCAATGTAGATCTGAGCTAGGGCACACCCCTCCCACACCTAACTCTCTGCACATGTTACATCTGCCCCCCTGCAGTGCAGCATGGTGTTACCCAGGTGCTCAGTTACTGGCTGCTTCTGCATGTAGCCCACACATGCTGGGCAGCTTTATTCTCACACTGCAATGTAGCTCTGAGCTAGGACACGCCCCTCCCACACCTAACTCTCTGCACATGTTACATCTGCCCCCCTGCAGCGCAGCATGGTGTCACCCAGGTGCTCAGTTACTGGCTGCTCCTGCATGTAGCCCACACATGCTGGGCAGCTTTATTCTCACACTGCAATGTAGCTCTGAGCTAGGACACGCCCCTCCCACACCTAACTCTCTGCACATGTTACATCTGCCCCCCTGCAGTACAACATGGTATTACCAAAGCTCAAAAATACTGGCTTTGCTTCCACCTCAGGAAAACCTGTCTGCAATCTTACCTAGATATGTCCTAGAGATGTTAAATATAATTAGAACAGGTTCAAAATGTTATTGAATTTTAGGGCCTGAAATTTATTCAACAAATGGGCGCTTGTAGTTATTCTGTGTAGCTCAGCGATCAGGTGTCCTATGAAATGTCACCTGTTTGAGTGGGTGTGATATGGCTATGGGTGACTGGCGTTTAGGATGTCGCCGGTCAACAGACCGATAGCGGCATCCAAATGGTGCTAATTCCGACAGGGGTCTGATAAGTATATATGTAATTCCGGGCCTCCCCCCCCCCCCCCCCCCCCTCCCCTCCCCGCAGTATGACCCTCCCTTGAGCCTAAACCTTACCCTCCCCCCCTACTCAGCAGCCTAACCATAACAGTCCCCGGTGGTACCTAACACCCCACCGACTGTGGCCTAACCCTAACAGTACCTGGCCGTATCTCATTTGAGCCTATACCGCAATGGTCTATTGGTTTGGAAAGCGAACATTACATTGCTCAGGGTTTGCCTGGAGACCGCATTGTTGCACCGCGTTGCCTTCTGAGCCACCGCATTGTCGTACTTTGCTGCCATATTTTATACAGAGAGGATTGTGTTTGCCCCAGTAGCAGCGCTGCATAGTTTGTTATGAAAGGCGATTTCTGCCCCCATTCTACCCGCAACCTAGATCTGCCCTAAGGTGCCTTTTCTACAGGGCTGTGTGATTGTCGCCTGTGCGTATGTTATACATTGTGCCTTTCCCGCCCCCCGGGCAGTCTTGTGCGACACTCTGCCGGGAATCTCCCATCTCCAGGTTCTGGCATTTCTGCTGCTTACAAGTCATTTACATGGAATCAGAAATAGGCATTACTAAGTCTAGTTATGGCGGCGCAGAATGTTGGCGCAGGCGTCCACCATAGGAAAGCGCTTTGCACTTTCGCCACCTTTGGAAAAGACAATTCCTTCTGATTTTGTCACGGCGTGTAATCATTGCTGATCCTCAGAGATACTCTCCCGGCTCCCAGTGTTATTTAAAGCTGCGCTTCACCGAAGGAACGCGCAGTGACAGTTGCTGGGGCCGCAGCCAGGCTTCTCCCAGCTGACACTGAATTCTAATTATCCTGATAATTATACAGCGAATGGAAAATGGCAGACGTGGGATTCCTGTCACATGCCATTGCCGCACCGGCAGAAACGCCCGAAGGGATGATGAAAATCTTCCGTCTAATGATTAGACCCGTCCCTGAGGCAATTTGAGGCACAAGTTTTTTTCCCTGTGTGATGTCAGGCAATCATATTGGAATCCCTCCTGCATATGCTATCAGACTATTGTAATAAACAGCCACAGATGGACACGAAGGGGGATATATATATATATATATATATATATATATATATAGATAGATCTATATGCATGTGGTACCCATAGCAACCGACCAGATTCTGCTTATTTATCTAGCACCTTCTAGAAGATAATAGAATCTGAATCAGCAGGACAGTCCCGTTTTTCTGGGACTTTCCCGCTTTTCACCCGCAGTCCGCAGGTGGGGGGAGGGGGGGCACTTAACACAAAGGGGTCTATTCATAAAGCAGTGAAAACAGTGGAGAAGTGAGCTAGTGGAGAAGTTGCCCATGGCAACCAATCAGCTGCTCTGTATAATTTTATAGAATGCACTTTTTAAATGTTAGCTCAACACTGATTGGTTGCCATGGGCAACTTCTCCACTGGCTCACTTCTCCACTCTTATCACTGCTTCATGAATAGACCCCTGACAGTCTTGTATTAAACGCCCGGGCACCGCAGTGGTAACCTGTAGCCGTCTCTCTGGGCAGTATGAACCGGTGATCACCAAGGGGCACGAGGCGATAGTCCACCATATTGAGGTCTTCCAGTGCGCTGACGAGTACGACGCCATCCCTCACTACAGCGGCCCTTGTGACTCTAAGATGAAACCCGAGACCCTCAACTACTGCAGGCACGTCCTAGCTGCCTGGGCTATGGGAGCACAGGTCAGTACATGAGCGCTGCACTGGGATGTACTGAGACGCGAGAGCAGCCAATGACGGGATGCGTCACATCTTATACACATGTATACACAACATGCAGCAAGGCCAGTGTAAGGGTGGGGCAGGATCGGAGGGCCAGTGTTCGGGTGGGGCAAATCAGAGGGCCAGTTATATGGGGGAGGGGGCAAATCGTAGGGCCAGGTATATGGGGGGGGGGGGGGCAAATTGGAGGGCTAGTTATATGGGGGGGGGCAAATCAGAGAGCCAGTGTTGGGGTGGGGCAGATCAGAGGGCCAGTTATATGGGGGGGTGGGGGGCAAATCGTAGGGCCAGGTATATGGGGGGGGGGGGCAAATCGGAGGGCTAGTTATATGGGGGGGCAAATCAGAGGGCCAGTGTTGGGGTGGGGCAAATCAGAGGGCCAGTGTTGGGGTGGGGCAAATCAGAGGGCCAGTTACATGGCGGGGCAAGTCGGATGGCCAGTTATATGGTGGGGCAAATCTGAGGGCCAGTGTTAGGGTGGGGCAGATCGGAGGGCCAATAATACCGGCAGTAACATGACAGGAGCTGATTGGCTGGTACTTTATCTCGCTCCACCTTATCTCTCTCTAAGGCGTAATACATAGACCCGTGTGTTAGATAAATGGCGGCTAGACGCTCCACTTTATCTCTCTCTAGATTGAATATACTGTATCTCCCCTCACTAATAAGCCTGGGCTCTGGGGTAGGTAGCAGGACTGGGAGCCCCGGAGTGGCCACCCCAGTGTTCCCAGTATGACGGATGGGGAGGAGCTGACCCGGACCCCCTGCTAGGTCCCTCCAACAATCAGTACCCACCCTGTCTCCACCCCACACTCACCAAGGGGGAATATTTACTAAGGTGCGGGTGTTTAGAAGTGTAGATGTTGCCTATAGCAACCAATCAGATTCTAGCTATTATCTTCCAGAAGGTGCTAGGTAAATAAGCAGAATCTGATTGGTTGCTATGAGCAACATCTCCACTTCTAAGTACTCGCACCTAAGTAAATTTACCCCAAGGAGCACAGGACTGCGGGGCGAGGGGGGCGCGTTATTTTAAAATCGTTTATTTCTTTTTTAATTCCAGTGATGCGCTGTCTTGTCAATGTATAGTGTGAGGAGGGGGAGGTGACGTGGACAGCAAATAATGCCCCTTCCACCCCTTCTCTCATTACAATTATCACACCACGCCATGAGATCTACAATAGGCACCAGTGCTCCTATGCCATGCTTCACTAGGAGCTCCTCCCCTCCACCTGCGCAGATTGCAGCTCCTCTCCTGCACCTGCGCAGACTGCAGCTCCTCCCATCCACCTACTGTAGCTCCTCCCCTCCACCTGTGCAGACTGCAGCTCCTCCCCTCCACCTGCGCAGACTGCAGCTCCTCCCTTTTACCTGCACAGACTGCAGCTCCTCCACTCCAACTGCGCAGATTGCAGCTCCTCCCCTTTACCTGCACAGACTGCAGCCCCTCCCCTCCACCTGCGCAGACTGGAGCTACTCCCCTCCACCTGCGCAGATTGCAGCTCCTCCCCTCCACCTGCACAGACTGGAGCTACTCCACTCCACCTGCGCAGATTGCAGCTCCTCCCCTCCACCTGCGCAGACTGCAGCTCCTCCCCTTTACCTGCACAGACTGCAGCTCCTCCCCTCCACCTGCGCAGACTGCAGCTCCTTCCCTTTACCTGCACAGACTGTAGCTCCTCCCCTCCACCTGCGCCATGCTTCACTAGGAGCTCCTCCCCTCCACCTGCACAGATTGCAGCTCCTCTCCTCCACCTGCGCAGACTGCAGCTCCTCCCCTTCACCTACTGTAGCTCCTCCCCTCCACCTGCGCAGACTGCAGCTCCTCCCTTTTACCTGCACAGACTGCAGCTCCTCCACTCCACCTGCGCAGATTGCAGCTCCTCCCCTTTACCTGCACAGACTGCAGCTCCTCCCCTCCACCTGCGCAGACTGGAGCTACTCCCCTCCACCTGCGCAGATTGCAGCTCCTCCCCTCCACCTGCGCAGATTGCAGCTCCTCCCCTCCACCTGCACAGACTGCAGCTCCTGCCCTTTACCTGCACAGACTGCAGCTCCTCCCCTCCACCTGCGCAGACTGCAGCTCCTTCCCTTTACCTGCACAGACTGCAGCTCCTCCCCTCCACCTGCGCAGATTGCAGCTCCTCCCCTCCACCTGCACAGACTGGAGCTCCTCCCCTCCACCTGCGCAGATTGCAGCTCCTCTCCTCCACCTGCGCAGACTGCAGCTCCTCCCCTGCTGCTCCTCCCCTGATGGTCGTCCCCTCCGCCTGCACAGACTGCTGCTCCTCCCCTCCTCCTATGTAGACTGCAGCACCTCCCCTCGTCCTGCGCAGGCTACAGCCCCTCCCCTCCACCTGCAGCTCCTCCCCTCCTCCTGCATAGAATGCTGCTCCTCCCCTCCTCCTGCACAGACTGCTGTCCTCCCTTCCACCTGCACAGACTGCTGCTCCTCCCCTCCTCCTATATAGAATACAGCTCCTCCCCTCAGCCTACGCAGGCTGCTGCTCCTCCCCTCCACCTCCTCCCCTGCTGATCGTCCTCTCCGCTTGCACAGACTGTAGCTCCTCCCCTCCTCCTATGTAGACTGCAGCTCCTCCCCTCCACCTGCACAGACTGCTGCTCCTCCGCCTGCGCAGACTGCAGCTCCTCCCCTCCACCTGCACAGACTACAGCTCCTCCCCTCCTCCTGCACAGACTACAGCTCCTCCCCTCCTCCTGCACAGACAGCTGCTCTTCCGCTTGCGCAGACTGCTGCTCCTCCCCGCCAGCTGCGCAGTTTGCAGCTCCTCCCCTCCTCCTATGTAGACTACAGCTCCTCCCCTCCACCTGCAGCTCCTCCCCTGCCGATCGTCCTCTCCACCTGCACAGGCTGCTGCTCCTCCCTTCCACCTGTGTAGGCTGCTGCTCCTCCCCTCCTATGTAGACTGCAGCTCCTCCTGCACAGACTGCTGCTCCTCCCCTCCACCTGCACAGACTGCTGCTCCTCCCCTCCTCCTATGTAGACTGCAGCTCCTCCCCTTCTCCTGTGCAGACTGCTGCTCCTCCCACCCACCTGCGCAGACTGCAGCTCCTCCCCTACTTCTATGTAGACTGCAGCTCCTCCTGCACAGACTGCTGCTCCTCCCCTCCACCTGCATGGACTGCTGCTCCTCCCCTCTGCCTGCACAGACTGCAGCTCCTCCCCTACTCCTGCCCAGACTGCTGCTCCTCTCCTCCGCCTGCACTGACTGTAGCCCCACCCCTCCTATGTAGACTGTAGCCCCACCCCTCCTATGTAGACTGCAGCTCCTCCCCTCCTATGTAGACTGCAGCTCCTCCCCTACTCCTGCCCAGACTGCTGCTCCTCTCCTCCGCCTGCGCAGACTGTAGCTCCACCCCTCCTATGTAGACTGTAGCTCCACCCCTCCTATGTAGACTGCAGCTCCTCCCCTCCACCTGCACAGACTGCTGCTCCTCTCCTCCGTCTGTGCAGACTGTAGCTCCTCCCCTCCTCCTGCACAGACTGCTGCTCCTCCCCTCCACCTGCAGCTCCTCCCCTCCTATGTAGACTACAGCTCCTCCCCTCAGCCTGCAGCTCCTCCCCTCCTAAGTAGGCTGCAGCTCCTCCCCTCCTCCTGCACAGACTGCTGCTCCTCCCCTCCACCTGCAAAGACTGCAGCTCCTCCCCTCCTCCTATGTAGACTACAGCTCCTTCCCTCCACCTGCAGCTCCTCCCCTCCTTCTTTGTAGGCTGTAGCTCCTCCCCTCCTATGCAAGCTGCAGCTCCTCCCCTCAGCCTGTACAGGCTGCAGCTCCTCCCCTCCACCTGCAGCTTCGCCCCTCCACCTGCAAAGACTGCAGCTCCTCTCCTCCACCTGCAGCTCCTCCCCTCGTCCTATGTAGACTGTAGCTCCTCCCCTCCTCCTGCACAGACTGCTGCTCCTCCCCTCCACCTGCACAGACTGCAGCTCCTCCCCTCCTATGTAGACTACAGCTCCTCCCCTCAGCCTGCAGCTCCTCCCCTCCACCTGCAGCTCCTCCCCTCCTTCTAAGTAGGCAGCAGCTCCTCCCCTCCTCCTGCAAAGACTGTAGCTCCTCCCCTCCTCCTATGTAGACTGTAGCTCCTCCCCTCCTCCTGCACAGACTGCTGCTCCTCCCCTCCACCTGCAGCTCCTCCCCTCCTATGTAGACTACAGCTCCTCCCCTCAGCCTGCAGCTCCTCCCCTCCACCTGCAGCTCCTCCCCTCCTTCTAAGTAGGCTGCAGCTCCTCCCCTCCTCCTGCACAGACTGCTGCTCCTCCCCTCCACCTGCAAAGACTGCAGCTTCTCTCCTCCACCTGCAGCTCCTCCCCTCCTCCTATGTAGACTACAGCTCCTTCCCTCCACCTGCAGCTCCTCCCCTCCTTCTATGTAGGCTGTAGCTCCTCCTCCCCACCTGCAGCTCCTCCCCTCCTCCTATGCAAGCTGCAGCTCCTCCCCTCAGCCTGCACAGGCTGCAGCTCCTCCCCTCCTATGTAGGCTACAGCTCCTCCCCTCCACCTGCAGCGTCTCCCCTCCTATGTAGGCTACAGCTCCTCCCCTCCACCTGCAGCGTCTCCCCTCCAATGTAGGCTACAGCTCCTCCCCTCCACCTGCAGCTCCTCCCCTCCTCCTGCGCAGACTGCAGCTCCTCCAATGCAGGCTGCTGCTCCTCTCCTCCGCCTGCGCAGACTGTAGCTCCACCCCTCCTATGTAGACTGCAGCTCCTCCCCTCCACCTGCACAGACTGCTGCTCCTCCCCTCCATCTGCACAGACTGCAGCACCTCCCCTCAACCTGCGCAGACTGCTGCTCCTCTCCTCCGTCTGTGCAGACTGTAGCTCCTCCCCTCCTCCTATGTAGACTGTAGCTCCTCCCCTCCTCCTGCACAGACTGCTGCTCCTCCCCTCCACCTGCACAGACTGCAGCTCCTCCCCTCCTATGTAGACTACAGCTCCTCCCCTCAGCCTGCAGCTCCTCCCCTCCTTCTAAGTAGGCTGCAGCTCCTCCCCTCCTCCTGCACAGACTGCTGCTCCTCCCCTCCACCTGCAAAGACTGCAGCTCCTCCCCTCCTCCTATGTAGACTACAGCTCCTTCCCTCCACCTGCAGCTCCTCCCCTCCTTCTATGTAGACTACAGCTCCTTCCCTCCACCTGCAGCTCCTCCCCTCCTTCTATGTAGGCTGTAGCTCCTCCCCTCCACCTGCAAAGACTGCAGCTCCTCCCCTCCTCCTATGTAGACTACAGCTCCTTCCCTCCACCTGCAGCTCCTCCCCTCCTTCTATGTAGACTACAGCTCCTTCCCTCCACCTGCAGCTCCTCCCCTCCTTCTATGTAGGCTGTAGCTCCTCCCCTCCACCTGCAGCTCCTCCCCTCCTTCTAAGTAGGCTGCAGCTCCTCCCCTCCTCCTGCAAAGACTGTAGCTCCTCCCCTCCTCCTATGTAGACTGTAGCTCCTCCCCTCCTCCTGCACAGACTGCTGCTCCTCCCCTCCTATGTAGACTACAGCTCCTCCCCTCAGCCTGCAGCTCCTCCCCTCCACCTGCAGCTCCTCCCCTCCTTCTAAGTAGGCTGCAGCTCCTCCCCTCCTCCTGCACAGACTGCTGCTCCTCCCCTCCACCTGCAAAGACTGTAGCTCCTCCCCTCCTCCTATGTAGACTGTAGCTCCTCCCCTCCTCCTGCACAGACTGCTGCTCCTCCCCTCCTATGTAGACTACAGCTCCTCCCCTCAGCCTGCAGCTCCTCCCCTCCACCTGCAGCTCCTCCCCTCCTTCTAAGTAGGCTGCAGCTCCTCCCCTCCTCCTGCACAGACTGCTGCTCCTCCCCTCCACCTGCAAAGACTGCAGCTTCTCTCCTCCACCTGCAGCTCCTCCCCTCCTCCTATGTAGACTACAGCTCCTTCCCTCCACCTGCAGCTCCTCCCCTCCTTCTATGTAGGCTGTAGCTCCTCCTCCCCACCTGCAGCTCCTCCCCTCCTCCTATGCAAGCTGCAGCTCCTCCCCTCAGCCTGCACAGGCTGCAGCTCCTCCCCTCCTATGTAGGCTACAGCTCCTCCCCTCCACCTGCAGCGTCTCCCCTCCTATGTAGGCTACAGCTCCTCCCCTCCACCTGCAGCGTCTCCCCTCCTATGTAGGCTACAGCTCCTCCCCTCCACCTGCAGCTCCTCCCCTCCTCCTGCGTAGACTGCAGCTCCTCCAATGCAGGCTGCTGCTCCTCTCCTCCGCCTGCGCAGACTGTAGCTCCACCCCTCCTATGTAGACTGCAGCTCCTCCCCTCCACCTGCACAGACTGCTGCTCCTCCCCTCCATCTGCACAGACTGCAGCACCTCCCCTCAACCTGCGCAGACTGCTGCTCCTCTCCGTCTGTGCAGACTGTAGCTCCTCCCCTCCTCCTATGTAGACTGTAGCTCCTCCCCTCCTCCTGCACAGACTGCTGCTCCTCCCCTCCACCTGCACAGACTGCAGCTCCTCCCCTCCTATGTAGACTACAGCTCCTCCCCTCAGCCTGCAGCTCCTCCCCTCCTTCTAAGTAGGCTGCAGCTCCTCCCCTCCTCCTGCACAGACTGCTGCTCCTCCCCTCCACCTGCAAAGACTGCAGCTCCTCCCCTCCTCCTATGTAGACTACAGCTCCTTCCCTCCACCTGCAGCTCCTCCCCTCCTTCTATGTAGGCTGTAGCTCCTCCCCTCCACCTGCAAAGACTGCAGCTCCTCCCCTCCTCCTATGTAGACTACAGCTCCTTCCCTCCACCTGCAGCTCCTCCCCTCCTCCTATGTAGACTACAGCTCCTTCCCTCCACCTGCAGCTCCTCCCCTCCTTCTATGTAGGCTGTAGCTCCTCCTCTCCACCTGCAGCTCCTCCCCTCCTCCTATGCAAGCTGCAACTCCTCCCCTCAGCCTGCACAGGCTGCAGTTCCTCCCCTCCTATGTAGGCTACAGCTCCTCCCCTCCACCTGCAGCTCCTCCCCTCCTCCTGCGCAGACTGCAGCTCCTCCTATGCAGGCTGCTGCTCCTCACCTCCTCCTGTGCAGACTGCTGCTCCTCCCCTCCACCTGCGCAGACTGCAGCTCCTCCCCTCCACCTGCACAGGCTGCTGCTCCTCCCCCAGTGCCGCCATTTACCTTGGGGGGCCTGTATGTGCTCTGTGACTGTCTCCTCAGCTCCTCTCCTGCAACGTGATCACAGCTCCGGGTGTCTTGAATATTTCAGGCGTTTTACTACCCTAAAGATGTCGGTCTGCCATTTGGGGGTCCCGGGTCTTCCCGTTTCCTGCGACTAGAGGTTCATTATCACAACCCCCTGGAACTGAAAGGTGAGTCACAACGTGTGTGTGTGTGTGTGTGTGTGTGTGTGTGTGTGTGTGTGTGTGTGAGATGTATCAAGCCTTGGAGAGTGATAAATTGCACTGTGATAAAGTACCAACCAATCAGCTGCTAACTGTCATTTTTCAAACACAGCCTGTGACATGACAGTTGGGAGCTGATTGGCTGGTACTTTATCACCAGATATTTATCACTCTCCAAGGCTTGATAAATATGGGACAATATTTGTGGAATATCCCACAAAAATGACCATTTTCACGGGGTACCTGCAAATATTGAGGATCCCACCAATGTAACATGGAGGGAACGGAGCCGATATCTACCGAGGTCCCTCCATTTCCAGCTGCAGCCCCCATAGCTTTCTACGGGGGGGAGAAGGGGCCGCTAGGCTGTGGGATCCACCAAGCTTGGTCCCGGCAGCTCCTGTGCGGCCATCTGTACATGCCATGAGCCCCTTTAGGTCCAAAGGGGCCTGGCGCTGACATTTATTTACATGCTATTGTGTGCTGCTACAGGGGGCGTGACCAGCACTGTCGGGGTGGGACCAGTGATAAGAGGGTGTGACCAATGCTGTGTGGGTGTCGTCTGCACAGTTGGTGTGACCAGTGCTGTGTGGGTGTGCTGTTACAGGGGGTGTGACCAGCACTGTCGGGGTGGGACCAGTGATAAGAAGGTGTGACCAGTGCTGTGTGGGTGTCGTCTGCACAGTTGGTGTGACCAGTGCTGTGTGGGTGTGCTGTTACAGGGGGTGTGACCAGCACTGTGGGGGTGTGGTCTACACAGGAGTTGTGGCCAGTGCTGTGTGGGTGTGGTCTGCACAGTGGGTGTGACCAGTGCTATGTGGGTGTGCTGTTACAGGGGGTGTGACCAGTGCTGTGTGGGTGCGGTCTGTACAGGGGGTGTGGTCAGTGCTGTGTGGGTGTGTTCTGCACAGTGGGTGTGACCAGTGCTGTGTGGGTGTGGTCTGCACAGGGGGTGTGGGGGTGCTGTTACAGGGGGTGTGACCAGTGCTGTGTGGGTGTGGTCTGCACACGGGGTGTGAACAGTGCGGAGTGGGTGTGGTCTGCACAATGGGTGTGATCAGTGCTGTGTGGGTGTGCTGTTACAGGGTGTGTGGCCAGTGCTGTGTGGGTGCGGCTAGTGCTGTGTGGGTGTGCGGTTACAGGGTGTGTGGCCAGTGCTGTGTGGGTGTGGTCTGCACAGGGGGTGTGACCAGTGCTGAGTGGGTGTGGTCTGCACAATGGGTGTGATCAGTGCTGTGTGGGTGTGCTGTTACAGGGGGTGTGGCCAGTGCTGTGTGGGTGTGGTCTGCACAGGGTGTGTGGCCAGTGCTGTGGGGTTTAGCTACGTCCATAGAGGGCTTAGCTAGCACCTCTGATGAAGTACGTGTGATGAAACCAGTCAGGGTGCGCTCTCACTGCCTGCCTGCTGCTGCTGACCCCACATACGGCATCAGGCTTCGCACCGCTTGAGCGCTTGGTGGGACTGAGTGTATGGGTACTCCATCAGCGGGGACCTAGTCACAGTAGAGACATTTGACGCCGGGCTCCAGCTGTCAGAGGGGCGCAAAGAAAGAAAGACTGATGGGGCTTCTGAACTAGAAAAGATCTCTCTCCACTCATTTTATAGTGACTTGCTGCAACCATTGCTCACTGCTGTCCAAGCTCTGGAAACCCCCTTGAAGACCCCTTCAGCTGAAGAGTCTGGAATGTGTCTGACAACAGATCAAAGTGTGTACAATGATCTACAGCTCTGCTGCTGTGTCTTATATGAGGAAAGAGAGGAAAGCAGAAGTTTGTTTTCAGAAAATGCACTAATTATTGTAATAAAACTTTTAAGGGTTTTTTTTTATCAAAGCTTGGAGAGAGATAAAATTATGAGATAAAGTACCATCCAATCCTAATTGTCATTTTGCAAACACAGCCTGTAAAATGTAAGGTAAATCTGACTGGCTGGGACTTTAGCTCTCACAATTTTTGATAAAACCCCTCCTCAGAGCTCTTTTTATTTTCATTTGCAGCCAGCACCCCAAAATAAAGATTTCTTATCGCCACAACTAGCTGCAATAAGGAATCTTTATTCTCTCATACGTATCATTGGTGAGTCGCTGGGACGTCGGCACATGTGCAAGCCGGAGCCACTGGGGGGGGGGGGGGGGGAGGGAGAGAGGAGAGATGAGGGGGACCGCCTTCTATTTCACCTCTGGGATCTTGGCACGAACTTATGCCCCTGTACAGCAGCTGGTGAGTGGGCAGGGCTCAGGGTACCCGGCGGGGTGGGTGAAGCTTTATATTGTTTAAATCAAAATAACTGAGGTACTAATTAAGTCACCTGTTCTCAAGTATGGCTTTCCTTAAAGCCTGCACTGTAGTAAATATACCCCAGAGTGTGGCTAGAGGACGGAGGTTGGAAAACACTAATTATACAGATAAACTGCGGAGCGTTTCCATATTCCCCAATCCTGTATGTACGTTTTCCAGCGAGACTCCAGGACCTGCATCTCTCCTGCCAATCAGTCAATCGTACATGAAATGCAGAACATTTCCCTTGTAAATCCATGCAGAGCATTCCATTCTCTTATTGTCTGACACTCTCATTCTTTATGTATAAGCTGCAGAGCATTCCGCCTCCTGTTCGCCTGTAAATCTGGTAGCTAATTGGCAGAGCATTTCATCTTCTCCCTGCCTGTCAGCGCTGCGGAGATTATGACACGCGGTAGGGGATTAGGAGCGCCAGCGCTGAGATTTTTTTGTTGAGAAAGAGAGAAATGAATCTTTATATAAATATATTCTCTATAAACCCGCGGAGATGCCGGTTAGTGAGAGCGCAGAGATATAATGTGCGTATAAATAGAAGCCTGGCGCCACCTAGCAACCCTCGCAGCCCATCATACGCTGACACTTATCTTCTGCGCTTAATGTTAACTACTTTATCACCAGGGCGCAGCTGGCATAGGATTACTGTACCCCACTTCTGCACAGGTCAGTGCCATTCCCTGCCAATCTAGCCCATTATGCCATTCCTGTATATGATGCACTCTCAGGGAGGCACGAGGCAGTATGCCCAGCACTGTGCGCTATGGGGATGATGCTAAGAGGAGTATGAGGCCATGCGGTGCCTCATTGCGCATGGCCAGGAAGCGAACGCAGGCGCAGACACACACGCTAGGGATGGACATCGATGGTACTTGCAAACCAGCAATGATTTTTTTTCAATTACAGTATTTTTACCCAGTTCAGTCATGGCGTTCCGATGTTTGCCGCCATTAAATGGTACTGAAACAATGGTTTTCCGATGGTTAAAATGTAAAAAAACAAGAACAATCCTGACAGCTGCGCTGAACCTGGCTCCTTCCTGACTGCTGGCGTGGCTTCACTCAGCCTCAGGTCACTGGCAGCCGTGTCCTCCTGTCCTGCCCCATCAACTCCAGTGACAGAGAGTCTGCTCCACCTGCGGACGGCCACACTGTGGGGGTATTGCACATGCGTGGACCACGGCCCTATCTCCTCCAGTGACAGTCTGCTCCACCTGCGGACGGCCACACTGTGGACGGCCACACTGTGGGGGTATTGCACATGCGCGGGTCAAGGCTCCGTCTCCTCCAGTGATAGACACTCTGTTCCACCTGCAGACGGCCACACTGTGGGGGTATTGCACATGCGCGGACCAAGGCCCCATATCCTCCAATGACAGTCTGCTCCACCTGCAGACGGCCACACTGTGGGGGTATTGCACATGCGTGGACCAAGGCCCCATATCCTCCAGTGACAGACAGTTTGCTCCACCTGCGGACGGCCACACTGTGGGGGTATTGCACATGCGCGGACCACGTCCCCATCTCCTCCAGTGACAGACAGTCTGCTCCACCTGCAGACGGCCACACTGTGGGGGTATTACACATGCGCGGACCACGGACCCATCTCCACCAGTGATAAACAGTCTGCTCTACCTGCGGACGGCCACACTGTGGGGGTATTGCACATGCGTGGACCACGACCCCATCTCCTCCAGTGACAGACAGTCTGCTCCACCTGCAGACGGCCACACTGTGGGGGTATTACACATGCGCGGACCACGGACCCATCTCCACCAGTGATAAACAGTCTGCTCTACCTGCGGACGGCCACACTGTGGGGGTATTGCACATGCGTGGACCACGACCCCATCTCCTCCAGTGACAGACAGTTTGCTCCACCTGCAGACGGCCACACTGTGGGGGTATTACACATGCGCGGACCACGGCCCCATCTCCACCAGTGACAGACAGTCTGCTCCACCTGCGGACAACCACACTGTGGGGGTATAGCACACGCGTGGACCACGGCCCCGTCTTCTCCAGTGACAGACAGTCCACATAGATTGTATATTTTTGAGTGTGGTTAAAAGTAAAAAAGTTTTGATTATATTTTTATGGCCGCACGTGAGACGGGGAATTGTTTCCGATATGACGGAGATTTTGGTCATGGCTGCCGAATAGCGTCATTTGACGCAAAATTAGTTGTTCACATGAGTGCAAGTGTCATGTAGGTGTCATGTGACGCGCGAGGCGCGAGGCTTTCCGCCGGTTTCTGTGACCTATCCTGTGCCAGCGATGTTATCGCCATGTGTCGGTTAGTTCCCGGAAATAAGGCGTTTTACACATTTACCTGGCTCTAATCGCCTAGCACTGAGTAATACCCCGGGGCACATACTCAGCAGCTTCCAACCCCAGTGACCCTATTGGGTGATAACTACGGAACACTTGTATGAGCGGACACTAATAGGAGTTAGCCGCAAAGCATCATGGCCAATCTCTGCTCTGGTCTCAACTGTTTTATCTCTTCCCCGCTTCTTTCCATAGGTCTGAGAGACTCGTCCGGCATCCGCCTGCATTACACCCCATCCCTGAGACTGTTTGATGCTGGGATCATGGAACTTGGCCTGGTGTACACCCCGGTGATGGCTATCCCACCGCGACAGAAAGACTTTGTACTCACCGGCTACTGTACAGATAAATGCACGCAGACGGTAAGTGCAAATTGCCATTGTTATAGAACTGGGAGGAACGGGCGATTGCCCACTTGTTTCAGATGCACAAAAAACAAAATTTCCCATTCATTTCCATGGGTGCATTTCCCAATTAGTTCAATGGGTGCAGAAGACACAGTGGACTTGGAATGGTTGAATGTGGCCTAAGCCAAGAGGTGGGGATTTAATTTTGTTTGTGATTTACAGTTCCCTGACCCCTTGTGGCTCCAGTTTTGGGCTGGTACTGGCCCCCACAATGACAATGTTTAAGCGCATTAATAATGTGTGTCATATGTGTAAGGGAAATTATGTGTGGTATTATGTGTATAAATGCATTACCAATGTGTGGCATTATGAGTATAAGGTGCTCTACTGTGTAGCGTAACGTATAGAAAGGGCACTACTGTGTGGTCTAATGTGAATAAAAACCAATACGGTGTGGTGTAATGTGAATAAGGAGCAAGTCAGTATGATGTAATGTGAATGTGGGGCAGTACTGTGAGGAGTAACATTTATAAGGTAAAGTGGTACTACTGTGTGATGTTATGTGAATGAGGGGCTCTACTGTGAGGAGTAACGTATATAAGGTAAAGTGGTACTACTGTGTGATGTAATGTGAATAAGGGACACTATTGTATGATAAATTGTGAATAAAGTTGCATTATTGTGAGGCATAAGTTGAATTGGGGGTACTATTGTGCGGCCATGCCCCTTGCCAGCAAAAACACATCCCTTTTTGGGCTGTGCGCCGAATGTGCACACTGTTCTTATTTAAATTACAAAGGGGTAGGAAAAAAAAAAGGACTGCTACGGGTGGGGGGTGATGGTGCTGGGAAAGCGGTGCAGGGTCAGAGGCAGAACTAGCAGTGGTGCTAGGGGGCATCAGCCAAAATCTTGCCTAGGGCATCATATTGGTTAGGGCCGGCTCTGCCACTGATGCAGATCCCCCTCCACCCCCGGCACATTCCCTCCTATATCACTGATGCAGATCCACCCCCACCCCCGGCACATCCCCTCCTATACCACTGATGCAGATCCCCTCCTATACCACTGATGCAGGTCCCCCCCCCCCCCCCCACCCCACGGCACATCCCCTCCTATACCAATGATGCAGATCCCCCCCCAAACCCGCGGCACATCCCCTCCTATACCACTGATGCAGATCTCCCTACCCCCGGCACATCCCCTCCTATACCACTGATGCAGGTCCCCCCAACCCACGGCACATCCCCTCCTATACCACTGATGCAGATCCCCCCCACCCCCGGCACATCCCCTCTTATACCACTGATGCAGGTCACCCCCCACCCCCGGCACATCCCCTCCTATACCACTGATGCAGGTCCCCCCCCCGCCCCACGGCACATCCCCATCTATACCACTGATGCAGATCCCCCACACCCCGACACATCCCCTCATATACCACTGATGCAGATCCCCTCCTATACCACTGATGCAGGTCCCCCCCCCCCCCCACCCCACGGCACATCCCCGCCTATACCACTGATGCAGATCCCCTCCACCCCCGGCACATCCCCTCCTATACCACTGATGCAGATCCCCCCGACCCCCGGCACATCCCCTCCTATACCACTGATGCAGTTCCCCCCACCCCCGGCACATCCCCTCCTATACCACTGATGCAGACCCCCCCCCACCCTCGGCACATCCCCTCCTATACCACTGATGCAGGTCACCCCCCACCCCCGGCACATCCCCTCCTATACCACTGATTCAGGTCCCCCCCCGCCCCACGGCACATCCCCTCCTATACCACTGATGCAGATCCCTTCCTATACCACTGGTGCAGATCCCCCCACACCCCACGGCACATCCCCTCCTATACCACTGATGCAGATCCCCCCCACACCCCGACACATCCCCTCATATACCATTGATGCAGGTCCCCTCCTATACCACTGATGCAGGCCCTCACTCCACCCCACGGCACATCCCCTCCTATACCACTGATGCAGACCCCACCCCCGGCACATTCCCTCCTATACCACTGATGCAGATCCCCTCCTATACCACTGATGCAGGTCCCCCCCCCCACCCCACGGCACATCCCCTCCTATACCACTGATGCAGATCCCCCCCACCCTCGGCACATCCCCTCCTATACCACTGCTGCAGCTCCCCCCGCCCCCGGCACATCCCCTCCTATACCACTGATGCAGATCCCCCTGAACCCCAGCACATCCCCTCCTATACCACTGATGCAGATCCCCCCCACCCTCGGCACATCCCCTCCTATACCACTGATGCAGATCCCCCCCACCCCCGGCACATCCCCTCCTATACCACTGATGCAGGTCACCCCCCACCCCCGGCACATCCCCTCCTATACCACTGATGCAGGTCACCCCCCACCCCCGGCACATCCCCTCCTATACCACTGATGCAGGTCCCCCCCCACCCCCGGCACATCCCCTCCTATACCACTGATGCAGGTCACCCCCCACCCCCGGCACATCCCCTCCTATACCACTGATGCAGGTCCCCCCCCGCCCCACGGCACATCCCCTCCTATACCACTGATGCAGATCCCCCACACCCCGACACATCCCCTCATATACCACTGATGCAGTTCCCCTCCTATACCACTGATGCAGGTCCCCCCCCCCCACGGCACATCCCCTCCTATACCACTGATGCAGATCCCCCCCACACCCCACGGCACATCCCCTCCTATACCAATGATGCAGATCCCCACCCCACCCCCGGCACATTCCCTCCTATACCACTGATGCAGATCCCACCCCACAGCACATCCCCTCCTATACCACTGATGCAGATCCCCTCCTATACCACTGATGCAGGTACCCCACCCCACCCCACGGCACATCCCCTCCTATACCACTGATGCATTTCCCCCACACCCCACGGCACATCCCCTCCTATACCAATGATGCAGATCCCCACCCCACCCCTGGCACATTCCCTCCTATACCACTGATGCAGATCCCCCACCCCACAGCACATCCCCTCCTATACCACTGATGCAGATCCCCTCCTATACCACTGATGCAGATCCCCTCCTATACCACTGATGCAGATCCCCCCCACCCGCGGCACATCCTTTCCTATACCACTAATGCAGCTCCCCCACCCCCGGCACATCCCCTCCTATACCACTGATGCAGATCCCCCCACCCCACATCCCCTCCTATACCACTGATGCAGATAACCCCCCACCCCACGGCACATCCCCTCCTATACCACTGATGCAGAACCCCCTCCCCACCCCCGGCACATCCCCTCCTATACCACTGATGAAGATCCCCCCCCACCCCCGGTACATCCCCGCCTATACCACTGATGCAGATCCCCCCCCACCCCAGGCACATCCCCTCCTATACCACTGATGCAGGTCACTCCCCACCCCCGGCACATCCCCTCCTGTACCACTGATGCAGATCCCCCCCACCCCACGGCACATCCCCTCCTATACCACTGATGCAGGTCCCTCCCCACCCCACGGCACATCCCCTCCTATACCACTGATGCAGATCCCCCCCCACCCCAGGCACATCCCCTCCTATACCACTGGTGCAGGTCACTCCCCACCCCCGGCACATCCCCTCCTGTACCACTGATGCAGATCCCCCCCACCCCACGGCACATCCCCTCCTATACCACTGATGCAGGTCCCTCCCCACCCCACGGCACATCCCCTCCTATACCACTGATGCAGATCCCCCCCCACCCCCGGCACATCCCCTCCTATACCACTGATGCAGATCCCCCCCACCCCACAGCACATCCCCTCCTATACCACTGATGCAGGTCCCCCCCACCCCACGGCACATCCCCTCCTATACCACTGATGCAGGTCCCCCCCCCCGCCCCACGGCACATCCCCTCCTATACCACTGATGCAGATCCCCCACACCCCGAAACATCCCCTCATATACCACTGATGCAGATCCCCTCCTATACCACTGATGCAGGTCCCCCCCCACCCCACGGCACATCCCCTCCTATACCACTGATGCAGATCCCCCCCACCCCACAGCACATCCCCTCCTATACCACTGATGCAGGTCCCCCCTCACCCCACGGCACATCCCCTCCTATACCACTGATGTAGATCCCCTCACACACCACGGCACATCCCCTCCTATACCACTGATGCAGATCACCCCCCACCCGCGGCACACCCCCTCCTATACCACTGATGCAGATCCCCCCCCACCACACGGCACATCCCCTCCTATACCACTGATGCAGCTCCACCCACCCCCGGCACATCCCCTCCTATACCACTGATGCAGATCACCCCCACCCGCGGCACATCCCCTCCTATACCACTGATGCAGATCCCCCCCACCCCCGGCACATCCCCTCATATACCACTGATGCAGCTCCCCCACCCCCGGCACATCCCCTCATATACCACTGATGCAGGTCTCCCCCCCCCCCCCCCCACCCACCCACCCACGGCACATCCCCTTCTATACCACTGATGCAGATCCCCCCCACCCGCGGCACATCCCCTCCTATACCACTGATGCAGATCCCCCCCACCCCCGGCACATCCCCTCATATACCACTGATGCAGGTCTCCCCCCCCCCCCCCCCCACCCACGGCACATCCCCTTCTATACCACTGATGCAGATCCCCCCCACCCACGGCACATCCCCCTCCTATCCCACTGATGGAGACGGTTCATGAATCCTACTTATACTCTGGATAATCCAGCTCATCGTGTGAAGGGTTAACCCCCCCCCCCCCCGCCCGCTCACATATGGTTTCTGCCACTGCATGTTCATGTGAGCGCTGCTGTCACTTTGTGGATGGTTGCGGATCGTACACTCACCAGGCGCGGTGATTAATCTGTGATGTCTGCAGTTTGTGTTCCCTTTCATAGATTTTAGTTTTCTTTGCGTTCCAGCAGATCGACTGCCAGGTGTTACTGTCAGACAGCGCTCTGATGCAGATCCGTACCTGTAACCGCACACCGGGGCCAATATTTACTGAAAAATCGAGTTTGCCCGATTTGTGTTTTTTTTTTCTAAGTCCCAATCCGGGAATTCACTAAGCACCAATCTCGGCAGTGTTTGGACTATTCGTAATGGTTTGAATGACAACGTTCAGAAATACGAATGAATAGACCATCGGTCAAACGCGGCTGTTATTTCATACAATACGGGTATTCACTATTCATTCGTATTTGGGTGTTAGTTTCTGAGTGCTCAAGTGCGGGTGTTTTTTTTTCGATTGGTTAATAAAAGCAGCAATAAAACCAGACCTGCTTTTTCCAGTCGAGTTTGGATAACCATGCACGGATCAGTGAGATCTGTGCATGATTATCTATGGGAAAGGGTCTGTTTACTGTAAAAACTTGTAAAAAAAATTGCGTGGGGTCCCCCCTCCTAAGCACAACCAGCCTCGGGCTCTTTGAGCCGGTCCTGGTTGAAAAAATATGGGGGAAAAATTGACAGGGGTTCCCCCATATTTCATCAACCAGCACCGGTCTCTGCGCCTGGTCCTGGTGCAAAAAATACAGGGGACAAAAAGCGTAGGGGTCCCCCGTATTTTTTGAACCAGCACCGGGCTCCAATAGTCAGAGAAATAATGCCACAGCCGGGGGACACTTTTATATAGGTCCCTGCGGCCCTGACATTAAATCACTAACTAGTCACCTCTGGCCGGGGTACCCTGTTGGAGTGGGGACCCCTTAAATCAAGGGGTCCCCCCTCCAGCCACCCAAGGGCCAGGGGTTAAGCCCGAGGCTGTCCCCCCCATCCAAGGGCGGCGGATGGGGGGCTGATAGCCAAGTGTAAAAATAAGAATATTGTTTTTTGTAGCAGTACTACAAGTCCCAGCAAGCCTCCCCCGCAAGCTGGTACTTGCAGAACCACAAGTACCAGCATGCGGTGGAAGAACGGGCTCGCTGGTACCTGTAGTACTACTGCAAAAAAAATACCCAACAAAAAACAGAACACACACACCGTGACAGTAAAACTTTATTACATACATGCACACCTACATACACACATACTTACCTATGTTCACACGAGGCTCGCTCCACTTCTCCATGTCGAATCCTCGGGGTACCTGTGAATAAAATTATACTCACATAATCCAGTGTAGCTTGTGTCCTGTTTGTAATCCACATACTTGGCAAAAAAACAAACCGAAAAACCCGATCCACGCACTGAAAGGGGTCCCATGTTTACACATGGGACCCCTTTCCCCGACTGGCGGGACCCCCCGTGACTCCTGTCAAAGAGGGTCCGTTCAGCCAATCAGGGAACTTTGCGGTCAGCGGTTGACCGCGAGTAACCTTAACCGCTGACCACAAAGTTCCCACCATTGGATACAATGTAGCGCCTATGCGCTACATTGTATCTTCAGTGCGCATACTGACTGTCAGTTCAGGAGCGCACAGCCAATCAGGGGAGTGCCATGACGTGGCGCTCCCTGATTGGCTGAACGGACCCTCTTTGACAGGAGTCACGGGGGGTCCCCCTTTCAGTGCGTGGATCGGGTTTTTTGGTTTGTTTTTTTGCCAAGTATGTGGATTACAAACAGGACACAAGCTACACTGGATTATGTGAGTATAATTTTATTCACAGGTACCCCGAGGATTCGACATGGAGAAGTGGAGCGAGCCTCGTGTGAACATAGGTAAGTATGTGTGTATGTAGGTGTGCATGTATGTAATAAAGTTTTACTGTCACGGTGTGTGTGTCCTGTTTTTTGTTGGGTATTTTTTTTGCAGTAGTACTACAGGTACCAGCGAGCCCGTTCTTCCACCGCATGCTGGGACTTGTAGTACTGCTACAAAAAACAATATTCTTATTTTTACACTTGGCTATCACTTGGCTATCAGCCCTCCATCCGCCGCCCTTGGATGGGGGGGGGGGGGGGGGGCAGCCTCGGGCTTCACCCCTGGCCCTTGGGTGGCTGGAGAGGGGCGGACCCCATGACACTCCTCCAGGGTACCCCGGCCAGTGGTGACTAGTTAGTGTTTTAATGCCAGGGCCGCAGGGACCTATATAAAAGTGTCCCCCGGCTGTGGCATTATCTCTCTGACTAGTGGAGCCCGGTGCTGGTTCAAAAAATACGGGGGACCCCTACGCTTTTTGTCCCCCATATTTTTTGAACCAGGACCGGGCGCAGAGCCCGGTGCTGGTTGTTAAAATATGGGGGATCCCCAGTCAATTTTTCCCCCATATTTTTTCAACCAGGATCGACTCAAAGAGCCCGAGGCTGGTTATGCTTAGGAGGGGGGACCCCACACAATTTTTTTCTGAATTTGTAACACTTTAAACACCTTTTTAAGGTACACAATGAAGCCCTGCGCGGATCTCACAGATCCGGCCGGGATTCCTTGTGTTCTGTCAGGCAGTGTTTTACTCATCACTCCCGTAAAACACTGCCTGATATTACGAATCACATCAACATCGGAAAAGACGAATGAGGAAAACTCGGCAGCTTAGTAAATGATCGTATCAGGATTCAAAAAGTTGCAGTAAAATGCACCCGATACCATTCAAGTTCAAACACCCTTAAAAACGGCTAAAACACGAATATTAGTAAATAAACCCCCGGGCGTGAGAGGGTTACTCTGCAACGCCCTGGGGTCAGGAAATAAAGTAGTGCATGCTCAGGGGCAAAGGGTGGCGTTGTTTGATCGCAGAGCATTGCCCTATGTCTCACACCCGTCTGCCCCATCATTCGCGCCAAAAAGATGATGGCCACTAAGGGGTCTATTCATGAAGCAGTGAAAAGTGTGGAGAAGTGAGACGGTGGTGAAGTTGCCCATGGCGACCAATCAGCTTTGATGTAACATTTATAATTTGTATATTATAAAAAAATACAGAGCAGCTGATTGGTTGCCGTGGGCAACTTCTCCACTGATTCACTTCTCCACACTTTTCACTGCTTCATGAATAGGCCCTAAATGACAACAAAATACTATTCATTAAGCATATAGCGCCAGAAATATCGCATACATCTCCGACATATCACCGCACACTGCCATACCCATACAATGTGTGGGGCACGTTTCAGTTGTCCTATTTATCAAACTCTATAGAAAATGTGACGTCAGATAAGAACCACTAGTCCCATCCAGTCTATCACATGTACACACACACACATACACTCTAGGGGTAATTTTGTTGGGAGCCAATTAACCTACCTGTATATTTTTGGATTGTGGGAGGAAACCGGAGTACCCGGAAGAAACCCACGCAAGTACAGGGAGAACATACAAACTCCACACAGTTAGAGCTGTAGTGGGAATCTGACCCATGACCTCAGTGCTGTGAGGCAGTAATGCTAACCACTACACCATCCGCGCTGCCACGAATAGTGTTAGTATGTTAGTGTTAGGTCTCGGGGCATGTACAGTATTTCAGTTTTAATAAATAGACCCCAAATGCTCACTCCCCAATAAGAAACATGGTCTCAGGCGCCATTTCTCTGCAGCTGGTCCTCCTTTGGCGGATTCCCCCCGGCTGTCATGGATTAGCGCCAATACGGCAGCGACTGTGAGGCCTGGGGTATTGCTCCCTGCGCCAGGACGAGCGTCGGTGTCTGGCGCTGCTTTGCTCCAGCAATAAACGTCTTCCAGACGCATAAACCAGGCGCCATGTGGTCGTATGGGATTTATGAGGAAACCTGCCGCGGTGGACGCTGCGCTGTTAGGGGTGTCCTGGTTGTAGCTTTCTGTACCCCCAGCGGGACGTCTTATGCAGCTGTAGCAGCATTGTGTGTCTGTGCCTCGGATAACAACCCTGCGCACATCCTGGCTCCAATTACCCGTTACCTAATCTTGGGGGACCGTTATTAACTGGGCAGCCTTCCCCTGGTGACACAACCCCTCTGGTGCCTCATTACCCTGATACCTCATAGAGGCGCCTGAGAGAAGCCCCTGTGACCTCATCATCGCCCCTTTGCAGGAGAGAGACCGGCATCACATCCTAACTGTAACGTGGCGCCTGGTTCTCAAGGTAAACTGGAAGTGACCATGAATTATTCACAGGGGCTGGAAGTGCGGCGTGGCGCCTGTGACACGGGCGCTGGGACCTGCGCTGACTTGTCACTAATTCCTGCTATAGTGACACCTGGGACCAGAGAGCCTCAGTCACTATTCCAGCTGCAATTACCTCAGTGCAATGCCTCCTCGCTGGACCTGAGTGACCGGGACACGGCCTGCGGAGCAGCACATCTCCCCCCCCCCCCATATATATATATATATATAGCATATCGTGATCTCACCGGGACCCATGAAAGGGCCACCGCTCACCTGCTTCGTGCATGCAGGCTGTGCTGGGACTTATAGTTCCCCACCAGCTGACAGCCTACGGGTCATCTCTATGAGTCTTTGTTCTGTCCCACAGTTATATTCTGGGAAGACAGCTTCCATGTCCCCCTGTCGTCTCCGCCGTCCCACCTAGTCCTCTCATGCAGAAGAGACATTTAGATGAGGCATTAATTATTGAGGCGCGGAGGAGAAAACACGTTTCAGGATTTTTTTCTCCCTGGTTTAAGCTCATAATTATAGTCAGGTGTCTCAGGCGGAATAAGAGTGTATGAGATGTCGTCACAAGTCGCCTGGTTTCACAATCAAACTGCTATTAGGCATCCTGTGGCGGCCCAGCTGTGGTGGTACTACAAGCCCCAGCATGCTCTGCCAAACAGAGACAGGCAGCATAAGCCTGGAGGTGTAAGGCCTGTTTCAGAGTTGTACGCAATGCTGATATTTATGGAGTTTATCGGGCGATTGCGTGTGCGTCAGTCACGCTGCACATGTGCGGCGATTCACTAGCGATGTCGGTCCCCGAGAGGATTTATTCGCACAGTGACTGGCAGGCAGGGACCGGTTTCTGAGAGGTAAAGGGGACTGGGGGCGAAACGCTGGCATGTCTCTGCCTGTGACTGCGCTCCCGTACACAGAAAACATGGTGGCGCTCCCGTACACAGAAAACATGGTGGCGCTGGCGTGTCTCAGCCTGTGACTGCGATCCCGTACACAGAAAACATGGTGGCGCTGGCGTGTCTCAGCCTGTGACTGCGATCCCGTACACAGAAAACATGGTGGCGCTGGCGTGTCTCAGCCTGTGACTGCGATCCCATACACAGAAAACATGGTGGCGCTGGCGTGTCTCAGCCTGTGACTGCGATCCCGTACACAGAAAACAAGGTGGCGCTGGCGTGTCTCATCCTGTGACTGCGCTCCCGTACACAGAAAACATGGTGGCGCTGGCGTGTCTCAGCCTGTGACTGCGATCCCGTACACAGAAAACATGGTGGCGCTGGCGTGTCTCAGCCTGTGACTGCGCTCCCGTACACAGAAAACATGGTGGCGCTGGCGTGTCTCATCCTGTGACTGCGCTCCCGTACACAGAAAACATGGTGGCGCTGGCGTGTCTCAGCCTGTGACTGCGATCCCGTACACAGAAAACATGGTGGCGCTGGCGTGTCTCATCCTGTGACTGCGCTCCCGTACACAGAAAACATGGTGGCGCTGGCGTGTCTCAGCCTGTGACTGCGATCCCGTACACAGAAAACATGGTGGCGCTGGCGTGTCTCAGCCTGTGACTGCGATCCCGTACACAGAAAACATGGTGGCGCTGGCGTGTCTCAGCCTGTGACTGCGATCCCGTACACAGAAAACATGGCTCCGACGCTCATTCTACACGACCATAGAGTGCGATGCTCTAATGATCTGCGGCTAATACTACGTCTTCCTGGATCTGTGATGCCGCCTGCGGGGTCTCAATACAAGTCCTGCCGGCTGAGACATTCGCATATTTCCACACCGTATCTACGCATGGAATCTCAGGTGTGACTGCATCAGCGCACGCCTCGGAATCAGGCCCATAGCTCTGCATCAGCGCACGCCTTGGAATCAGGCCCATAGCTCTGCATCAGCGCACGCCTCGGAATCAGGCCCAGAGCTCTGCATCAGCGCACGCCTCGGAATCAGGCCCATAGCTCTGCATCAGCGCACGCCTCGGAATCAGGCCCATAGCTCTGCATCAGCGCACGCCTCGGAATCAGGCCCAGAGCTCTGCATCAGCGCACGCCTCGGAATCAGGCCCATAGCTCTGCATCAGCGCACGCCTCGGAATCAGGCCCAGAGCTCTGCATCAGCGCACGCCTCGGAATCAGGCCCAGAGCTCTGCATCAGCGCACGCCTCGGAATCAGGCCCAGAGCTCTGCATCAGCGCACGCCTCGGAATCAGGCCCAGAGCTCTGCATCAGCGCACGCCTCGGAATCAGGCCCAGAGCTCTGCATCAGCGCACGCCTCGGAATCAGGCCCATAGCTCTGCATCAGCGCACGCCTCGGAATCAGGCCCATAGCTCTGCATCAGCGCACGCCTCGGAATCAGGCCCATAGCTCTGCATCAGCGCACGCCTCGGAATCAGGCCCATAGCTCTGCATCAGCGCACGCCTCGGAATCAGGCCCAGAGCTCTGCATCAGCGCACGCCTCGGAATCAGGCCCAGAGCTCTGCATCAGCGCACGCCTCGGAATCAGGCCCAGAGCTCTGCATCAGCGCACGCCTCGGAATCAGGCCCAGAGCTCTGCATCAGCGCACGCCTCGGAATCAGGCCCATAGCTCTGCATCAGCGCACGCCTCGCAATCTGCCCGTAGCTCTTAGCAATGCCTTGGAATCTAACCCGTAGCTCTTAGCGACGCCCCGGAATCTGCCTGTAGCTCTTAGCAATGCCTCGGAATCTGCCCCGTAGCTGTTAGCGATGCCTTGGAATCTGCCCATAGCTCTTAGCGACGCCTCGGAATCTATCCTGTTGCTCTAAACGACGCCTCGGAATCTGCCCATAGCTCTTAGTGACACCTCGGAATCTGCCCGTAACCCTTAGCGACACCTCGGAATCTGCCCGTAGCCTTAAGCAACACCTCGGAATCTGCCCGTAGCTCTTAGTGATGCCTCTGAATCTGCCCGTAGCCTTTAGTGATGCCTCAGAATTTGCCCGCGGCTCTTAGCGGCGCCTCGGAATCTGCCCGTAGCTCTTAGCAACGCCTCGCAATCTGCCCGTAGCTCTTAGCGATGCCTCGGAATCTGCCCCGTAGCTCTTAGCGACGCCTCGGAATCTGCCTGTAGCTCTTAGCGACGCCTCAGAATCTGCCTGTAGCTCTTAGCAACGCCTCGGAATCTGCCCCGTAGCTGTTAGCGATGCCTTGGAATCTGCCCATAGCTCTTAGCGACGCCTCGGAATCTATCCTGTTGCTCTTAGCGACGCCTCGGAATCTGCCCATAGCTCTTAGCAACGCCTCGGAATCTGCATGTAGCTCTTAGCGATGCCTCGGAATCTGCCCGTAGCTCTTAGCGACGCCTCGGTATCTGCCCGTAGCTCTTAGTGACACCTCGGAATCTGCCCGTAACCCTTAGCGACACCTCGGAATCTGCCCGTAGCCTTTAGCAACACCTCGGAATCTGCCCGTAGCTCTTAGTGATGCCTCTGAATCTGCCTGTACCTCTTAGCAATGCCTCAAAATCTGCCCGAAGCCTTTAGCGATGCCTCGGAATCTGCCTGTAGCTCTTAGCAATGCCTCGGAATCTGCCTGTAGCTCTTAGCAATGCCTCGGAATCTGCCTGTAGCTCTTAGTGACGCCTCGGAATCTGCCCGTAGCTCCACCACAGTTGTTACCTCCAGCCTATGGATTCGAGGATCACTTATCCTCATTTGGCGGAGAAGTACCATCAAATTGGGGTTGCTATGGGGCAGTAATGAGGGGCGTACATTTGGCGCGTACATGTCAGACACCCGTTATCTGGGTGATAATATCCCAATCCCTCACCGCAGCCATTAATAGGTGTCTCCACCTGACACGTTTCTCTGACATCCTCACCAGGCTCTGTAGGTAGCGGATGGTTTTTGTGTTGCAGGCTCTTCCCCTGGACGGGATCTACATCTTCGCCTCTCAGCTACACACACATTTATCCGGGCGGAGAGTGACCACCACAATAATGCCTCGGAAGCTGCCCGTAGCTCTTAGCGACGCCTCGGTATCTGCCCGTAGCTCTTAGTGACACCTTGGAATCTGCCCGTAACCCTTAGCGACACCTCGGAATCTGCCCGTAGCCTTTAGCAACACCTCGGAATCTGCCCGTAGCTCTTAGTGATGCCTCTGAATCTGCCCTTAGCCTTTAGTGATGCCTCAGAATTTGCCCGTGGCTCTTAGCGGCGCCTCGGAATCTGCCCGTAGCTCTTAGCAACGCCTCGGAATCTGCCCGTAGCTCTTAGCAACGCCTCGCAATCTGCCCGTAGCTCTTAGCGATGCCTCGGAATCTGCCCCGTAGCTCTTAGCGACGCCTCGGAATCTACCCATAGCTCTTAGCGACGCCCCGGAATCTGCCCGTAGCTCTTAGCAACGCCTCGGAATCTGCCCCGTAGCTCTTAGCGATGCCTTGGAATCTGCCTATAGCTCTTAGCGACGCCTCGGAATCTGCCCGTAGCTCTTAGCAACGCCTCGGAATCTGCCCCATAGCTCTTAGCGATGCCTCGGAATCTGCCCCATAGCTCTTAGCGATGCCTTGGAATCTGCCCATAGCTATTAGCG
Source organism: Pseudophryne corroboree (assembly GCF_028390025.1). Classification (NCBI taxonomy): domain Eukaryota; kingdom Metazoa; phylum Chordata; class Amphibia; order Anura; family Myobatrachidae; genus Pseudophryne; species Pseudophryne corroboree. The sequence continues at coordinate 6,323,669 of NC_086451.1, forward strand.
ACGCCTCGGAATCTGTCCTGTTGCTCTTAGCGACGCCTCGGAATCTGCCCATAGCTCTTAGCCGCGCCTCGGAATCTGCACGTAGCTCTTAGCGATGCCTCGGAATCTGCCTGTAGCTCTTAGCGACGCCTCGGTATCTGCCCGTAGCTCTTAGTGACACCTCGGAATCTGCCCGTAACCCTTAGCGACACCTCGGAATCTGCCCGTAGCCTTTAGCAACACCTCGGAATCTGCCCGTAGCTCTTAGTGATGCCTCTGAATCTGCCCGTAGCCTTTAGTGACGCCTCAGAATTTGCCCGTGGCTCTTAGCGATGCCTCGGAATCTGCCCGTAGCTCTTAGCGGCACCTCGGAATCTGCCCGTAGCTCTTAGTGATGCCTCGGAATCTGCCCGTAGCTCTTAGCGATGCCTCGGAATCTGCCCGTAGCTCTTAGCGATGCCTCGGAATCTGCCCGTAGCTCTTAGCGATGCCTCGGAATCTGCCCGTAGCTCTTAGCGATGCCTCGGAATCTGCCCGTAGCACTTAGCGATGCCTCGGAATCTGCCCGTAGCTCTTAGCGATGCCTCAGAATCTGCCCGAAGCCTTTAGCGATGCCTCGGAATCTACCTGTAGCTCTTAGCGATGCCTCAGAATTTGGCCGTAGCTCTTAGCGATGCCTCAGAACCTGCCCATAGCTCTTAGCGATGCCTCGGAACCTGCCCGTAGCTCTTAGCGACGCCTCGGAACCTGCCCGTAGCTCTTAGCGACGCCTCGGAACCTGCCCGTAGCTCTTAGCAACGCCTCGGAATCTGCCCGTAGCTCTTAGCGATACCCCGGAATCTGCCCGTAACCCTTAGCGACACCTCGGAATCTGCCCGTAGCCTTTAGCAACACCTCGGAATCTGCCCGTAGCTCTTAGTGATGCCTCTGAATCTGCCCGTAGCCTTTAGTGACCCTCAGAATTTGCCCGTGGCTCTTAGCGATGCCTCGGAATCTGCCCGTAGCTCTTAGCGGCGCCTCGGAATCTGCCCGTAGCTCTTAGCGACGCCTCGGAATCTGCCCGTAGCTCTTAGCGATGCCTCGGAATCTGCCCGTAGCTCTTAGCAATGCCTCGGAATCTGCCCGTAGCTCTCGGTGACGCCTCGGAATCTGCCCGTACCTCTTAACGATGCCTCAGAATCTGCCTGAAGCCTTTAGCGATGCCTCAGAATCTACCTGTAGCTTTTAGCGATGCCTCAGAATTTGGCCGTAGCTCTTAGCGATGCCTCAGAACCTGCCCATAGCTCTTAGCGACGCCTCGGAACCTGCCTGTAGCTCTTAGCGACGCCTCGGAATCTGCCCGTAGCTCTTAGCGATACCTCGGAATCTGCCCGTAGCTCTTAGCGATACCTCGGAATCTGCCCGTAGCTCTTAATGACGCCTCTGAATCTGCCTGTAGCTGTCAGTGACGCCTCAGCATCTGCCCGTACCTCTTAGCAATGCCTCAGAATCTGCCCGAAGCCTTTAGCGATGCCTCGGAATCTGCCTGTAGCTCTTAGCAATGCCTCGGAATCTGCCCGTAGCTCTTAGTGATGCTTTGGAATATGCCCGTAGCTGTTAGTGACGCCTCGGAATCTGCCCGTAGCTCTTAGTGACGCCTTGGAATATGCCCGTAGCTCTTAGCGACGCCTCTGAATTTGCCTGTACCTCTTAGCAATGCCTCAAAATCTGCCTGTAGCTCTTAGCAATGCCTCGGAATCTGCCTGTAGCTCTTAGCAATGCCTCGGAATCTGCCTGTAGCTCTTAGCAATGCCTCGGAATCTGCCTGTAGCTCTTAGTGACGCCTCGGAATCTGCCTGTAGCTCTTAGCAATGCCTCGGAATCTGCCTGTAGCTCTTAGTGACGCCTCGGAATCTGCCCGTAGCTCCACCACAGTTGTTACCTCCAGCCTATGGATTCGAGGATCACTTATCCTCATTTGGCGGAGAAGTACCATCAAATTGGGGTGGCTATGGGGCAGTAATGAGGGGCGTACATTTGGCGCGTACATGTCAGACACCCGTTATCTGGGTGATAATATCCCAGTCCCTCACCGCAGCCATTAATAGGTGTCTCCACCTGACGCGTTTCTCTGACACCCTCACCAGGCTCTGTAGGTAGCGGATGGTTTTTGTGTTGCAGGCTCTTCCCCTGGACGGGATCTACATCTTCGCCTCTCAGCTACACACACATTTATCCGGGCGGAGAGTGACCACCACAATAGTCCGGGATGGAAAAGAAATCGGGATTGTGAATGAAGATAAACATTTCAGTCCACATTTCCAGGTAAGGAACAGATATCTGTGGCCTGTAGACGTATTATCTGCAGAATAGCGGAATGGCGGATGCACGGATATCTGTGGTCTGTAGACGTATTATCTGCAGAATAGCGGAATGGCGGATGCGCGGATATCTGTGGCCTGTAGACGTATTATCTGCAGAATAGCGGAATGGCGGATGCGCGGATATCTGTGGCCTGTAGACGTATTATCTGCAGAATAGCGGAATGGCGGATGCGCGGATTAATCTACTTATTGAATCTGAGAATATTCCTCACATGAGCATGACTGGTGGCCTCTGACCTCTGACCCTTCAGCCTCATAACCTGTTATAGAGGGGAGGACATTTTGTCGGCTGGACCTATTAGAACATAGTCTGTCATGGTGGTGATGGGGGCCCAGGAATACAGGGCCCGATGCCAAGACGAAAGACACCACCGGTCACCATTTACTAAGCCCTACAGTCTGTGAGAACCGGAAGTAGGGCACTTCAGTGATAAGTGATAAAGTGGAGAGAGACAAAGGAGTCTATGTACTAAGCCTTGAAGAGAAATAAAGCACCAGCCAATCAGCTCCTAACTGCCATGTTCCATGCTGATTGGTTGGTACTTTATCTCTCTCCAATATTTGATACACCTCCCCCTTGGTCTCATGTGGTCTGAGTACAAGTCTGGGCGCTGCCTCAGGTACATCATCTAAGTTACTCTGGGCTCCGTTTATGTAGAGAAGAATGACGCCGCTCGGGCATCAGAGACATTATTCTACTGGTAGACATTCCCCGAAGGACAGGTCTGGTAACCGTGAGTGTAATCTGTACTGACACATTCGTGTTACTGCCCGCAGGAGATCCGCATGTTAAAGAAGCCGGTTCAAGTTTTACCAGTAAGTGAAATTCAGTTTTACCTGAAAATTGTCAGCCATTTTGTTGTTGTCAGCCGCTGTCGGCCATTTTGTTGTTGTCAGCCATTGTCACTTTGTTGTTGACTGAATGTAAAGAAGATAACAGTACTACGTTGCTTCCTTATATTTCTATTCTATAATGGAGTACACACAATCATGTGACGTTTGGCAACAGGTTGGAACTTTTACGTTAAGTGCAGTTCAAACATTTGTATTTTTATAAGCAGCACCGAGGGTCACACACAGCAACAATCTGTCACATTTCTGCAGTCATGTAAGCTGCTGCAGCATCACTGCCCCCACATGTGCATTTCTGCAGTCATGTAAGCTGCTGCTGCACCACTGACCCCACGTGTATTTCTGCAGTCATGTAAGCTGCTGCCGCATCACTGCCCCCACATGTGCATTTCTGCAGTCATGTAAGCTGCTGCCCCATCACTGCCCCCACATGTGCATTTCTGCAGTCATGTAATCTGCTGCTGCACCACTGCCCCCACATGTGTATTTCTGCAGTCATGTAAGCTGCTGCCGCATCACTGCCCCATGTGTATTTCTACAGTCATGTAAGCTGCTGCCGCATCACTGCCCCCACATGTGCATTTCTACGTCATGTAAGCTGCTGTCGCATCACTGCCCCATGTGTATTTCTCCAGTCATGTAAGCTGCTGTCACATCACTGCTCCCACATGTGCATTTCTGCAGTCATGTAAGCTGCTTCTGCACCACTGCCCCCACATGTGCATTTCTGCAGTCATGTAAGCTGCTGCCGCATCACTGCAGTCATGTAAGCTGCTGCTGCACCACTGAACCCACATGTGTATTTCTGCAGTCATGTAAGCTGCTGCCGCATCACTGCCCCCACATGTGCATTTCTGCAGTCATGTAAGCTGCTGCCCCATCACTGCCCCATGTGTATTTCTGCAGTCATGTAAGCTGCTGCCGCATCACTGCCCCCACATGTGCATTTCTGCAGTCATGTAAGCTGCTGCTGCACCACTGTCCCCACATGTGCATTTCTGCAGTCATGTAAGCTGCTGCCGCATCACTGCCCCCACATGTGTATTTCTGCAGTCATGTAAGCTGCTGCCGCATCACTGCCCCCACATGTGCATTTCTGCAGTCATGTAAGCTGCTACTGCACCACTGCCCCCACATGTTCATTTCTGCAGTCATGTAAGCTGCTGCCGCATCACTGCCCCCACATGTGCATTTCTGCAGTCATGTAAGCTGCTGCTGCACCACTGCCCCACGTGTATTTCTGCAGTCATGTAAGCTGCTGCCCCATCACTGCCCCCACATGTGTATTTCTCCAGTCATGTAAGCTGCTGCCCCATCACTGCTCCCACATGTGTATTTCTCCAGCCATGTAAGCTGCTGCCCCATCACTGCCCCCACATGTGTATTTCTCCAGTCATGTAAGCTGCTGCACCACTGCCCCACGTGTATTTCTGCAGTCATGTAAGCTGCTGCCCCATCACTGCCCCCACATGTGTATTTCTCCAGTCATGTAAGCTGCTGCACCACTGCCCCACGTGTATTTCTGCAGTCATGTAAGCTGCTGCCCCATCACTGCCCCCACATGTGCATTTCTCCAGTCATGTAAGCTGCTGCCCCATCACTGCCCCCACATGTGTATTTCTCCAGTCATGTAAGCTGCTGCCGCATCACTGCCCCATGTGTATTTCTACAGTCATGTAAGCTGCTGCCGCATCACTGCCCCCACATGTGCATTTCTACAGTCATGTAAGCTGCTGTCGCATCACTGCCCCATGTGTATTTCTCCAGTCATGTAAGCTGCTGTCACATCACTGCTCCCACATGTGTATTTCTCCAGCCATGTAAGCTGCTGCCCCATCACTGCCCCATGTGTATTTCTCCAGTCATGTAAGCTGCTGTCGCATCACTGCTCCCACATGTGCATTTCTCTAGTCATGTAAGCTGCTGCCGCATCACTGCCCCCACATGTGCATTTCTGCAGTCATGTAAGCTGCTGCTGCACCACTGAACCCACATGTGTATTTCTGCAGTCATGTAAGCTGCTGCCGCATCACTGCCCCCACATGTGCATTTCTGCAGTCATGTAAGCTGCTGCCCCATCACTGCCCCATGTGTATTTCTACAGTCATGTAAGCTGCTGCCGCATCACTGCCCCCACATGTGCATTTCTACAGTCATGTAAGCTGCTGTCGCATCACTGCCCCCACATGTGTATTTCTCCAGTCATGTAAACTGCTGCCGCATCACTGCCCCATGTGTATTTCTACAGTCATGTAAGCTGCTGCCGCATCACTGCCCCCACATGTGCATTTCTGCAGTCATGTAAGCTGCTGCCGCATCACTGCAGTCATGTAAGCTGCTGCTGCACCACTGAACCCACATGTGTATTTCTGCAGTCATGTAAGCTGCTGCCGCATCACTGCCCCCACATGTGCATTTCTGCAGTCATGTAAGCTGCTGCCCCATCACTGCCCCATGTGTATTTCTACAGTCATGTAAGCTGCTGCCGCATCACTGCCCCCACATGTGCATTTCTACAGTCATGTAAGCTGCTGTCGCATCACTGCCCCATGTGCATTTCTCCAGTCATGTAAGCTGCCGTCGCATCACTGCCCCATGTGTATTTCTACAGTCATGTAATCTGCTGCCGCATCACTGCCCCCACATGTGTATTTCTACAGTCATGTAAGCTGCTGCCCCATCACTGCCACCACATGTGCATTTCTCCAGTCATGTAAGCTGCTGTCGCATCACTGCCCCCACATGTGCATTTCTGCAGTCATGTAAGCTGCTGTCGCATCACTGCCCCCACATGTGTATTTCTCCAGTCATGTAAGCTGCTGCCGCATCACTGCCCCATGTGTATTTCTACAGTCATGTAAGCTGCTGCCGCATCACTGCCCCCACATGTGCATTTCTCCAGTCATGTAAGCTGCTGTCGCATCACTGCCCCCACATGTGCATTTCTGCAGTCATGTAAGCTGCTGCCGCATCACTGCCACATGTGCATTTCTGCAGTCATGTAAGCTGCTGTCGCATCACTGCCCCCACATGTGTATTTCTCCAGTCATGTAAGCTGCTGTCACATCACTGCCCCATGTGTATTTCTACAGTCATGTAAGCTGCTGCCGCATCACTGCCCCCACATGTGCATTTCTGCAGTCATGTAAGCTGCTGCCCCATCACTGCCCCCACATGTGCATTTCTGCAGTCATGTAAGCTGCTGTCGCATCACTGTCCCATGTGTATTTCTACAGTCATGTAAGCTGCTGTCGCATCACTGCCCCATGTGCATTTCTCCAGTTATGTAAGCTGCCATCGCATCACTGCCCCATGTGTATTTCTACAGTCATGTAAGCTGCTGCCGCATCACTGCCCCCACATGTGTATTTCTACAGTCATGTAAGCTGCTGTCGCATCACTGCCCCATGTGCATTTCTCCAGTCATGTAAGCTGCCGTCGCATCACTGCCCCATGTGTATTTCTACAGTCATGTAATCTGCTGCCGCATCACTGCCCCCACATGTGCATTTCTGCAGTCATGTAAGCTGCTGCCCCATCACTGCCCCCACATGTGCATTTCTGCAGTCATGTAAGCTGCTGTCGCATCACTGTCCCATGTGTATTTCTACAGTCATGTAAGCTGCTGTCGCATCACTGCCCCATGTGCATTTCTCCAGTTATGTAAGCTGCCATCGCATCACTGCCCCATGTGTATTTCTACAGTCATGTAAGCTGCTGCCGCATCACTGCCCCCACATGTGTATTTCTACAGTCATGTAAGCTGCTGTCGCATCACTGCCCCATGTGCATTTCTCCAGTCATGTAAGCTGCCGTCGCATCACTGCCCCATGTGTATTTCTACAGTCATGTAAGCTGCTGCCCCATCACTGCCACCACATGTGCATTTCTCCAGTCATGTAAGCTGCTGTCGCATCACTGCCCCCACATGTGCATTTCTGCAGTCATGTAAGCTGCTGTCGCATCACTGCCCCCACATGTGTATTTCTCCAGTCATGTAAGCTGCTGCCGCATCACTGCCCCATGTGTATTTCTACAGTCATGTAAGCTGCTGCCGCATCACTGCCCCCACATGTGCATTTCTCCAGTCATGTAAGCTGCTGTCGCATCACTGCCCCCACATGTGCATTTCTGCAGTCATGTAAGCTGCTGCCGCATCACTGCCACATGTGCATTTCTGCAGTCATGTAAGCTGCTGTCGCATCACTGCCCCCACATGTGTATTTCTCCAGTCATGTAAGCTGCTGTCACATCACTGCCCCATGTGTATTTCTACAGTCATGTAAGCTGCTGCCGCATCACTGCCCCCACATGTGCATTTCTGCAGTCATGTAAGCTGCTGCCCCATCACTGCCCCCACATGTGCATTTCTCCAGTCATGTAAGCTGCTGCCGCATCACTGCCCCCACATGTGCATTTCTGCAGTCATGTAAGCTGCTGCCGCATCACTGCCCCCACATGTGCATTTCTGCAGTCATGTAAGCTGCTGCCCCATCACTGCCCCCACATGTGCATTTCTCCAGTCATGTAAGCTGCTGCCCCATCACTGCCCCCACATGTGCATTTCTCCAGTCATGTAAGCTGCTGCCGCATCACTGCCCCCACATGTGCATTTCTCCAGTCATGTAAGCTGCTGCCGCATCACTGCCCCCACATGTGCATTTCTGCAGTCATGTAAGCTGCTGCCCCATCACTGCCCCCACATGTGCATTTCTCCAGTCATGTAAGCTGCTGCCCCATCACTGCCCCCACATGTGTATTTCTACAGTCATGTAAGCAACTTGCCCCCCTCCATGTGCATCTGCCTGGCCAGAGAAACACTGATGAGTATGAGGGTTATTCCTCACTGTACACCAGACACAGGATTATGCTATGCGGTCCTAGTATTTATTATAAGGTGGCGGGGGGCTGCGGTGTCTGAGTCCAGCTATAAGGAGAGTATGAGAAGCGCTGTGCAGTAACCACATCCCAGTCTCAATACCATACACTCAGGAGGAGGTATTGGATCTATGCTAATACCCCATAAAACTTTCGTAATCTAATTTCTGATCTTAACCTCTGTATAAGTAATTCTGCTGAAAGAGATCTGACTCCTGAGAGCCGCTCCGGGAGCGGTCTATAACCGGGCGCGGGTACAGGACGCTGCCCCTACGGTGGTATATCATTATAAGAAAACGCTTCACACGTAGCAGCCAGTGCGTTCTAGCGTTCTCCTGTTATGTCCGATCACTGACGGTTACAGGGACATCAGGCTGGAGCAAAACCCAAAACAAGGAATTTGGATGGCGAATGTCGGCACTCTTGTGTCTGGAGTACCGCTCCGTTAGTGGTGCTCAGTAAGCGTAGCACGCACATCTTGGCCGTTTCCACTTGGTGGCGCTGTCAGATTGCTCCCATACATAATAAATGTACTTCGCTCAATTTGCTCATATTTGTGTTTTTGGTTTTTAAATGGCAATGGTTTCCTGCGGCTGTAAGTGTTGGTGGGGTTAGAGAATAGGCCCCACACTAACGCAGAAGAAAGTGCAGCGGTACGCGGCCTCCGCCAGCTACAGATCCCAAGACCCAGGATTCTCAGCAGGTCCGGGCCAGGATGATGGGAGTTATAGTTCGCAAGCCTGAGCTTCAGAATTGCCAACGTGAATATTATTTCCTGGAACGTATTGGGCTGGTGCATCTAACATGCGTCTTACCATCCGCCTCCGTGTGACCTTCAGCAAGGAGCACTGAAAATAAATAGCTCTGGCCAGATAGTATAAAGGCTTTAGTGAAAGGCACATAATTAAGCCATGGATATGTAGGAACAGTTGCAGGAAGTTGTGTAGAAATAAAATGCATGAAAAACGTTAGTTCTAAGCTTCCAGGATCCAGTCTTGAAATCCTGCGCCTGGGAATGGGGTCACTGAGCAGTATGCACGCCCTAATCTCTGCCAGGGGGTCCTAAATGTGTTCTCTCTGCTTGTACTCACAGGGGGATCAGCTGATAACCAGCTGCTCATACAACACGGAGGACAGAAGCGGAGTGACAGTGGTAAGAGATTGCATATTGCGGCGTCACGGGCGTAGCGTTGGCGCACTGCTGAGTTACAGGATTTTATGTCGCCGTCCCTGAGCTACCTCCCACCTCTGACCTCTGCGGACTGATAATGTTACACACACACAGGAAATATGTGTCAGTAAGATGCAGGTAACCTTAAAGCGGCAATCCCACATCCAAAGTTTTATATTTTTTTCTTTAAAAAGCAAATGTACTTAGGGGGTCATTCCGACCCGTTCTCACGCAGCGGTTCTTCGTTGCGACGACGCCAGCGCTGAAAGTGATCGCAGCAGCGATCGCAAGAAGATTGACGGCGGGGAGGTGTTCCGAGGCGCATCTACTCACCGTTTTCCGGGCGTGGAGATCTGAACACAGGCGTGTCCAGGCGTTTGGAGGGCGGATGTCTGACGTCAATCCCGGGACCTTCATCGCTGGATCCGTCGTACAGGGTAAGTAGGTCTGACCCTGGTCTTGTTTTGCAGGAAACTTTTTTTTAGCATAGCAGGGCTGCACAATAGATCGCACCCTGCTGTGCTAAAATACGCTCCCCCATAGTCGGCGTCTAGTGGATCGCACGAGCAGGAAAAAGTTGCTACATGCGATCTACTCGGAATGACCCCCTTAAACCTGTATTTGTACAAATGAGTACTTCCTTTTCAAAATATCTCTGGAGTGTGCAAAATATGGGGGACACACACACACACACACACACACACGCGTTGGCACGGACAGAGGAGGAAAAGGGGTGGAAGGTAAGAGTGGATTTTACAGTACAGAGAGCAAGTATTCCGAGAGGCAGTGTTCCATGTGACTGTGGTTGTCGTGGTAACCACATGTCACTGACTATCCCCTCCCCCATGATACGATACAGACAGCACGGATAGGTCAGAGCTGTAGTAGCGTCCCCTGGCTGCAATAAGGGGCTCAGGGTAACTATGGGAAGAACCCTGCGGTGATAACAGTTACCCCAGGGTGCCAGCACAATGAACGCCAACGCAGCGCTCTGGGAATCACACTGTCGCCCCTCTGTTGTCTGCAGGGCGGATTCAGCATCACGGATGAGATGTGCGTGAACTACATCCACTATTACCCCCGTACTGAGCTGGAGCTGTGCAAGAGCCACGTGGATCCGGGATACCTGAGAAAGTACTTCAACCTGGTGAACAGGTGAGTGACAGAGGTGGCGGCAGGGGAGACCGGGGGGTGGTGTTGGGGGGGTGACACGTAAGAAGGAGACCCGAGGACAAATATGGGGTTACTATGACAACAGAAGTTCAGTCCAGACCCGAGTAACACCATGGTGCGCTGCAGGTGGGGAAGATGTGACATGTGAATGGAGAGTTAGATTTGGGAGGGGCGTGTCCTATCCGTACCTGCCAACATTCAGTGTCTCCTGTCTGGGAGGAGCCTGCAGAGGAGAAGCTGGCGGCCACTTTGGGGGCGGGGCAAGGTGCTGCCATCATTAGGTCCTGCACCGTCGTGTTATAATGCCACGGATTGCAGATCCACGGTAAACGTGTGTGATTGTGTCATTTTGGGGGTAATTCAGACCTGATCGCTCGCTAGCATTTTTTGCAGCGCTGCGATCAGGTCAGAACTGTGCATGTGTATGCACCGCATTGCGCAGACGCGTCGCACAGGTACAAAGCGGATCGCCGCTCAGCGATGGGTTTGTGTGATGAATCCATTCGCACGGGCGATCGTAAGGAGACTGGCAGGAAGAGGGCGTTTGTGGGTGGCAACTGACCGTTTTCTGGGAGTGGTTGGAAAAACACAGGCGTGTCCAGGCGTTTGCAGGGCGGGTGTCTGACGTCAATTCCGCCCCCGGACAGGCTGAAGTGATCGCAGCGGCTGAGTAAGTTCTGGGCTACTCAGACAAAACTTTTTTGTACCGCTCGGCTGCACTTGCGATCGCACACTTGCAAAGCGAAAATACACTCCCCTATAGGTGGCGACTATCTGATCGCAGCGCTGCAAATAAAACCCTAGTGAGCGATCAGGTCTGAATTAGGTCCTTTTATCCGTACGGAGCAGCCATTACCTGTATTATCCCCCCATCCAGCCCAGTAAGCGAGACCACCCACAGCCTCCGGGACAATAGACAAGCGCGGTCCTAGCTCAGATCTGAGCCGCAGCGTAAGAATAAAGCAGTTATGTGAATTCTGTGTGGGCTACGGCCCTCATTCCGAGTTGTTCGCTCGCAAGCTGCTTTTAGCAGCATTGCACACGCTAAGCCGCCGCCTACTGGGAGTGAATCTTAGCTTATCAAAATTGCGAATGAAAGATTAGCAGAATTGTGAATAGAAATTTCTGTGCAGTTTCTGAGTAGCTCCACAGTTACTCGGCATCTGCGATCAGTTCAGAGCTTGTCGTTCTTGGTTTGACGTCACAAACACACCCAGCGTTCGCCCAGACACTCCCCCGTTTCTCCAGCCACTCCCGCGTTTTTCCCAGAAACGGCAGCGTTTTTTCGCACACACCCATAAAACGGCCAGTTTTCCGCCCAGAAACACCCACTTCCTGTCAATCACATTACGATCACCAGAACGAAGAAAAAACCTCGTAATGCCGTGAGTAAAATACCTAACTGCATAGCAAATTTACTTGGCGCAGTCGCACTGCGGACATTGCGCATGCGCAATTAGCGGAAAATCGCTGCGATGCGAAGAAAATTACCGAGCGAACAACTCGGAATGAGGGCCTACATGCAGAAGCAGCCAGTATTTACCCTGCATGCAGATATAATCCATGTATGTGCCCCCCCCCGTATTGCAGCATTGTGTGCTCCAGATATAAGTTACTTGCCCTCACCGTGTATATATAATATATGATGCCATTCTTCTGTATTACATTAGAGTAACAAGCAGAGACCCGTTTAGACTTTTGCATCCCGGCACGGAGAGATACATCCCCTCAGTACAGGACCCCGGGTGGGGGTATACATACGCCGCCCTATTGTGGCACTATAAGTACTGTATAACAACTGTCCCTCCCGCAGGTTCAGCGGGGACGAGGTCTGCACGTGTCCCCAGGCGGCTGTCACCGAGCAGTTTGGCGAGGTCCCATGGAATTCCTTCAGCAGCGAGGTCCTGGACGCCTTGTACGGCTATTCCCCAATCTCCATGCATTGCAACAAATCCTCCGCCCTGCGCTATCCAGTGAGTATCCGCACTCTCCGCGTGATGAATGACGCGCTAGAATAAGCCTTCTGGATTTTCTGGGGCTACATGCAAAGCCGCACAGGTGACCCGCACAGGTGACCCCGCTGGCACTGGGTAGAGGCACATTTTTTTAACTGGGAACTTTGTTTGGAATGGAAATCCCATATCGCAATATCGCCAGCGTGCCATCATCTGCGCACAAAGGAGGCCACCGATTTGCTGCGAATACACCCTAATGAAAAGACACTACTGACATTACCGCACCGCCCAAGATTTATACCTGCAAAATAATCCCAGACCCCATTCCAGTAAAATAACCCCCCTCCCCCCCAACCATTTCAGGCCCCCTGTATGGTAGTGTCACACCGTACAGCACTTCACACATATTTTGGAATGTGATCGCCCCGTTATGTCTGTAACACTCCCCCTGTTCTTCTACAAACTCCGGGAAGTGGAGGCCGCGTGGGGCCTAGATTCCATTCTGCGCTGCGCCTCTTCCGTACACCGCGCCGGCGACTGCTCTCGCTGTCACTAAACGCAAATGCTGTTCTCTGTAGTCGCACAGGTGCAGCGACCTGTATTGCACACATCACAGACCGCAGTTTAAGCGGTGCACAAAAATAAGCTATGGAGGCCCAGAAGTACAACCAAGGCTGCTCCACCTGCATATTTGCCCAGTTTACAGTAGCTGTGCTCAGGGTACTCATTCCCCTTGTCATGCAGCGGTTGCATCAGCCATTACTCGCTACCTGCGGCCTACGCACTTCACAAGTGCTCTGAAGAATACCAATGGCACGTCGAAGGGCCGAGCCCCGGCTTTCTAGGCCGTGAGGCACGGAAACCTGTAATTCCCTGATCTGTGCACCGCGTGGCCCTGTACGGCGCTCTCCCCCATTCGCTCGTGAACGCGGCTCTGTTTTCACTCCGCACTGGGTGATATGTTTTCCCACGGGGAAGGAACAAGTAATCTCTTTCGGATAAACACTACTAATGCGCCTCTCACCCACGCGGCAAGTGAGAGGAAATAAACACAAGTTCTCTCTCTGGCGCGCTGCGGAGGGGGCGGAATTCCTGAGCTGCTGGAGAATAGAGAAGTGATTATATCCCCCGGCTCTGTGGGAAGGTGTTTCAGGGAAATTGAATGACAGATTTCATGCTGCACGGAGCAGAAGTAAAAGAGAAAGAGCCCTATAGAGAGATTAGCTCGCCCCGCCGCTGGGGTACAGCTGAGCCAGTGACCCAGAATAACACTGGATATTATATATAGGGAGGATGTGAGTCCAGAACGGTTACAGGGAGCTGTTTCCACCGCGCAGCTTCTTCACCGTAGCCGGGGCAGCTGTGGCACTACCATTTCTCCCTGGCGGCTGTCACTCCGAGCTCCGCACAGCGCCTAATGCACAGATTTATGGGAACGCAATCTATACGCACGTCTCCAATGTTTCTAGATATGCGCACGTGCAGAAACCGCACTGAGCACGGAGTGCGGGTCTGGGACTGCAATGTCGCTCGCAGTGGGGGGAAAGGGGGGGGGGGGCGACCGGCAACGTGCCAGAAAATGAGGGGTGTCACGCCTGTTTCATAGACGCGGTGAAGCCAGTGGCTGCGTCCTAGGGCTGGTCTGCGCAGCGCGATTTCACCGGACATTCTGAGTAACCTGAGGGTCATGCAGCTGATCGGACGCAGCAGCAGATCACAGCTGTCGGCAGTTGCCGTCTTTTACCACAAGACTCCTCTTGCAGCTTTTGCATATTCTACCACAGTCGCTGTGTACAAAGACGCAGTGGCTGAGCTATGGCGTCCACCTCTGACAGCCCCATAATTACTACGCCTGACTGACTCCCAGCGCCCCTGCCTCGTTCCCAGCACCCCTACCTCATTCCCAGCCCACCTGCCTCGTTCCCAGCACCCCTACCTCATTCCCAGCCCACCTGCCTCATTCCCAGCGCCCCTGCCTCATTCCCAGCCCACCTGCCTCATTCCCAGCGCCCCTGCCTCATTCCCAGCGCACCTGCCTCATTTCCAGCGCCCCTGCCTCATTCCCAGCCCACCTGCCTCATTCCCAGCGCCCCTGCCTCATTCCCAGCACACCTGCCTCATTTCCAGCGCACATGCCTCATTCCCAGCACCCCTCCCTCATTTCCAGCGCCCCTGCCTCATTTCCCAGGCCACCTTCCTCATTCCCAGCGCCCCTGCCTCATTTCCAGCGCCCCTGCCTCATTCCCAGCGCCCCTGCCTCATTCCCAGCGCCCCTGCCTCATTCCCAGCGTGCCTGCCTCATTCCCAGTGCCCCTGCCTCATTCCAGGCGCCCCTGCCTCATTCACGGCACATCCTCATTCCCGGCACCCCTGCCTCACTCCCAGCGTCCCTGCCTCATTCCCAGCGCCCCTGCCTCATTCCCAGCGTCCCTGCCTCATTCCAGGTGCCTCTGCCTCATTCCCAGCACCCCTGCCTCAACTCCGGCACCATGCCTCATCTCTGGCGCCCCTGCCTCATTCCCAGTGCCCCTGCCTCATTCCTGGCACATTCCTCATTCCCGGCGCCCCTGCCACATTCCCAGTGCCCCTATCTCATTCCCGGCACCCCTGCCTCAGTCCCACCGCCCCTTCCTCATTCCCCGCACACCTCTCTCATTCCCGGTGCCCCTGCCTCATTCCCCGCACACCTGCCTCATTCCCGGCGCCCCTGCCTCATTCACCGCACACCTGCCTCATTCCCGGCGCCCCTGCCTCATTCACCGCACACCTGCCTCATTCCCCGCACACCTGCCTCATTCCCGGCGCCTCTGCCTCATTCCCGGCGCCTCTGCCTCATTCCCCGCACACCTGCCTCATTCCCGGCGCCCCTGCCTCATTCCCTGCACACCTCCCTCATTCCCGGCGCCCCTGCCTCATTCCCCGCACACCTGCCTCATTCCCCGCACACCTGCCTCATTCCCGGCTCCCCTGCCTCATTCCTGGCGCCCCTGCCTCATTCCTGGCGCCCCTGCCTCAGTCCCGGCGCCCCTGCCTCGTTCCCAGCTCCCCTGCCTCAGTCCCGGCGCCCCTCCCTCATTCCCGATTTTCCGGCTCCCCTGCCTCATTCCCAGCGCCCCTGCTGGCTGGGAGCAGTGTTTCCTGAGAGCAGGACAGTCCCCGGATCCATACTGCCAGCACTACCTATATAATTGTACTAATTACAGAAGGTGGCTGTGCCCAGGGAGCTTACCATCTAAGAGGTGTGGGGGAGGTATCCGGTCTATAGATCCACATTAAAAAGGTCTACAGTGAGTAAGTCGAACACTAATGGTCGACACGCATTAGGATGACAGGATCAAAATGTTGACACTTTTTTTTTCTACATTTTTACAACTTTTGCTGCATTTACTATCTATGTCTCACACTATCACCATTAGTAACCTGGTGGCGAGAGAAGCAGCGAGCCGCGGGGGGACGCATTTCAACAAATTGGGGTAAAGAGTTCAAAAACACAAAACATCACCCACATATTTTTTGAAAGTCGACTTTTTGACCCTGTTCACCTAATGACAGACATTGTCTATATTTTTAATCTTCTGTATCACAACCGTGGGGGAACGCATGATTCATGCCGCACTCTCCGGTGTCACCGCCATAGTCACATACACCGTCTCCTTTACCTTCTATAAATAGGACAAATAAATTGCAGGTGACAACCGGCGCGGAACGCTGAACACTGCACCTGTCTGCACCAGTGACTGCCCGGCACTGAAGGGTGCGCAATTCATCACCGGCATGGTGCGTGGCGGTTCTGCCCTCACTGCTCACCGCGCACTCAGGGTGCAGGAACAGCTGGGACACTGGCTTACATACCATGTGCGAATTTAAATGTTTTTTCCTAGATCATTTTCTGAATAGTACTTTGTTAAAATGTTTTGTTTTTCGTTTCGTTTTTTTTTTTTTTTGCAATGAATTACAAAAGATTATATATATATATATATATATATATATATACATACATACATACATACATATATACATACATACACACACTGCTGAGCGCATTTATAGATCTTCAAATAACACCTGCGCAGGATGGCGTTCAGGCAGAAGTCTCTATATACGGAATTAGAATATTTCAGCTGGAGTCATTTGTAAAACAAAAAATACTAAATGTTTAAGTGCATTTAACCAATGATAGTTTATAAGGATACCGGGCGCACAGAGAGATCCCCCTTCCCCTCCCCCCGCCTGAGGAACAAGCTCTTGGGCCTAAATTGTTCCAACAGTGAAACAGGCGCAAAAGTTGCATGTTTCCGTCCAGAGAGCGCAGTATTTGTAAACAGCCAATCACAAGCGCCGGTCATTATCACCATCATATGTCTGCAGTTGCGTGCACTATACGTGTCCTGCGTGAGGCTTTCCCCACCCCCGTACCGCCTCTCTGGTTGCAGACGCAATTTCTGGGCATGTGAAGACACGTTACCCGCTAATAAAACAACCAGCAGACAGGTTCAGTCACGTAGATAGCTGGGTGTCCGGATGGAGGGTGGACAGTAAATGGATAGTCAATAGGCCCACACCAGAGGGTCGACAGGTAATTGTCAACATGGGCTTATGTCAACAGGGTCAAAAGGTTGACACAAAAGAGGTGATGTCACCAGCTGGTGACATCGTAGTTGAGCACACAAAATGGCCGCCTCCTGTGTGGAGAGAGGATGGTTCTGTCACTGCTGCGACCCGGAGATAATAAATAACAGCAGCGGCCGTGTGAGAGAGCGACACAGTTATTGCGCTTTCATTTCTAGATGAAGAATTAATGGGCTCATTTATCAAATTGTAAAAATCAGATTGGAAAGGAATGAATAATTCACCAGCATTTCATCAGGAAAATCCCCCCCGCCCGGCGTCCGCTGCCTCAGTCTCTCTCTGTCACCGGTAATATAAGAGCGCCCGTCTTTACTAAACAGCGAAATGCGCATTTTCCCAGAGGATATCGGCCAACGCTGGTCCATGGACAAGTGTAACACTCACTGTGGCCCCATCTAGGGATATTATTGGTTTAGGGCTGTCCACACGTTGTACCACTGTTCCCCTGACTACCGTCCTATACATCCTGCATCGCTCAGCGGCCATTTTGGAGCTATTGGGTTATAGAGAATACAGAGATCCCCCCCTGTATTGGGACCACCCTGACAGGGTCATATTCTGTTTTCCAGGGCGAGTGGGAGAAGCAGCCGCTACCACACATCAAAGCGGCCTTGCCCCCCGTGGACACAAGCTGCCCGCCAGAGGACGCGGCCACCACAGGGCCAACCTTTGTTAAGGTTTGAAGCGGAGAATTTCCTGAGGACTGTGGGGGACCAGTGACTGTGCGGGTGACAGAATGGAAACACCCGACAAGAGCGCTGTGTTACTATCATGTGCTGCCTGCAATCCGGCACTTGGACCCTCGCATTATTGCGCCGTCTGCCCCGGTCTAGAAACCACCATTATACATGATGTACAGTCTATTCAATATTAACCCCCGGCCGCAGGAGCTAATTGGCTGTAGAGGGCGTCCTACAGTCGTAAGCTGACCCCCTCCCCCGAGACGACATCTACAGCCAGATAAGCCCCTTGCGGGCGGGAGTTCACCCATTATGGGGCTGATTCTGGCCCAGCTGATGCGTCACCTGCCCCTATAATCGCTGTAACAACTCTGCCCCCTAGAGGAGCCTGTGCATGCTGTAGAAGGAAACCCCAATTCCCCCTGATCACTGGTGAATAATTGTGAACTTTTCTGATGAAAAATAAAGCATTCATTAGTTTCTAACCTATCTACTTGTGAGCTGCATAATTCAGACAACATATTATAAAGTGATTGGTAGATTATACTGTATATGCCGGGGTCTAGAAACGCATTGTGTGATTCAGTTTTTCTCAACATAATAAAAGAATTGAAACATATAACCCTGGTCAACGCGTTTCTGTGCCTGTCAGTTTGCAGGTGAATCTGAGCCGGGAGTGACTGACGCATTTCAGAAGAAGGGAAAACTTTTGTCAAGGATTCGCAAGGACTCCCGGCGGCTAATCTATCTCCGTGTGTTGTTACTAGAGGGAAATAAGGCAGCGACAGCTGGTGACCGGCCAGCAACGCTCTCCCCAGACTTCACCGAGCAGCTAATGAGTCTTCCAAAGGTTACACGGTGCACAGGTTGGGAATTAGGAGACGCACAACGACTGGCTGCAGAAATACACAACACCCGAAGTCACAGGCTAAGGCTGCAGGGCATTCTGCAATTGCTGTGCAAACAATAGGGCACAGATCCGGGTGAGAAAGGGCCGCTATATATACCGTGTGTGTGTGTGTGTGTGTGTGTGTGTGTGTGTGTGTGTGTATGTATGTATGTATGTATATATATATATATATACATACATACACACTGTTGCCTTATAGGTAATTGTCTGCACTTAGTATAATATTAGGGCAATGGATATTGTCTGAATCAAAATATAATTCATTATAAATAGGCGATGTTACCATAGTGGACAGTATACTGGATATATATAGTAAGGAATAGATATGAAATAAGTTTGAATGTATGAGGTAATGTTTAGCTGATTTAAGAAATTAGGTTTGTGTATGTGTTTATATAGATATACTGTATATTAGTGTAGGGAACAGGTTTATTCTGCTCTAGTCATAAATAAGGCCAGAGAGGTTACAGTAAGATCAAGAGTCATTGTAGAGAAAAGGTATTAGGCCATAAATGATAATAGGTATGTGACAGAGCTCTGTTGGTCATTGGAATTCACAGGTGTGCTTACAGTAGATCAGAATCTACTGGTTTGTCTATTGTCCAGTGAAGGTTAAAAGCTAGGGAGTATAAATTAACTACTATGAAAAGAGATCACATCCATTGATAAAACATTGTGTAACCGACCCCAGGAAAACTTGTCAATACAACAGAACTTTGGATGAAAAGACATTCCAGATTTTACAATACTATACTTGCTTAAGGCAGTGTGGACACCACACTTTTATGACACCATGCCTCCGTGAACAGGACACGACAGCCCAGTTCAATGTTTGTTTTATTACACCTTGGAATCTGACAAACCTATAATTACCTATTCCATTGGAAACTATGAGAATATGATAGTTTGAATTGGTAAAATATGAGATAAAAGGACCAGACTTGTAGTTAGGAGTTAGTAAGGAGAGGAGGGAGAAGGAAGGAGGAGAAGGACAGAAGGAAGGAAGTCAGTCAGGAGGAGAAGTCATGGAGAACATGCAGAAGGAATGATTCTTGGGATGGCAATCTTTAACTTGCAAGTATACATTTTATGTTAGCAATTGAAACTGTTTGTGAAACTTATGTCATGTTGTTTTATGTTATGTAACGAAGGAAGCATATATAATTATAATTAGTATATATATCACTACTGTGTATATCTTATTCTGTACGATTTGATCTGCCTGTAAATAAAGAATCATATAAAAAGAGCGGTAATATTCAAGCTTGAACTCTCTTTAAGGAATCTTAACTTAATAACTTCATAAGTCATATGTATAAGGACTGCATATATGTATCAGCCAATTAGTTTGTAAGCCTGACATAATATATTTGCAGATATATATGATAAATGCATATTAATTGAAATATATCCATATATTAAATACCATATATGATATATTAAATATTAATATTCATAAATATGATTCCATAAATCAATATTGGCGACCACGAATTGGACTTGTTATTACTGAATCTGATTATCTGATTTATAATATTTATGAGGAGTAGCAAATGCTATAAGCTGGCTACCAAATCTGCAGAATCACGGTGGGGATGTATCTATGAAAATTTATTACCATTGTGTAATGTCAATTTTGTATTCTGTATAACCTAGGATAAATGTGTTAGTGCAATATACGTTATTTTAACTAACATAATATCTATTAGGAAGCAGCACCAAAGGCTATAAGCCTGCTGGCAAAATACAAGATCACAGTGGAATAGGTTACAAATGAGAATAAAGAATTTAAAGGCCTAGAATAGAAAATGTGCACAGTGGAAAAGAGTATTTCCAAATAAATGTATAAATGTACCAGGTATTAGAGTTTAACCTTAAGACACCGGTCAATCTTAAGGAGAGGATACCTTCAGTACTAAAAACAAAGAATATATAAATTTAGCATTGAAATGTTAAAAATGCAAAAGTTTTCTGTAGCATTTAGAAAAATGCGCAGAACTGCGGCTCTAGAAGCCAAACAGAAATGTAAAGAAGAATCAGGTTCACGTCTTCGTAAGGCGTGCCTGACCATTAATGCAAAAATGCATTCGTTATTTAAGTCCCTTAAACAGAAAAATAAACAGAAAAAGTTTGGGGCAGAAGCGAAAAGCCTGACAGTTTGTAATCAAATTGTCAAGATCTCTGATGAAGAGATAACATCCAGCAAGCAAGCTGAGATAGAAACACCAAACAGGAATAGTGTTGAGGTATGTGAAACTCTGTACACAGAGTCTACAGGAGTCAGAAATGACTTAATCAGTCAAGATCCTAAAATTAAGGAAAGTTACATGTTGCAGGACTGCATCAATGTGCAGCGCATGGAGTCTGCTATGGTCACACAGACCACCAGCAGAACAGCCTCTGTGGTAAAGGAAGAAAGTAGCAATGTGCCGGATGTGTCTATCATCAGACAGCACATTAATGTAAAGGAGGTAGCAGCAATAGGAGATGTCCCCTATACTGTGTCTAGTAAGGGGGAAGATCATTGTAACTCAGATTATGAGTATTCTGCTGAATACACTCTCAGAGTTCCCAATGTAAATGAAGAATTTGTTATGCCCTTAGGCAAAGGTGAATTGTCAGCAGATTTAAACACTGATAGCAGCAGTACAGTGCACACAGGGGTGGGGAAGTTCCCCATGGTGAAAACTCCCATGGCAACCAGAGTTGCAAACCTTGAAATGTATTCACCTGGAAACATGTTTAAAGGGAAAATCCATGAAATTAATTCAGGAATGCATGTTTACAAACAAAGTTCCCAAACTTATGTAACCCCCACAGAGCACTCAGAGACTTCTAGTGATGGTGCAAATGTTTGCATGCTCTCAGAGAGACCACATGCAGAGTGTCATTCTGCAAACCACACACCAATTAACAATGACAAAAAGGATCACCAGGATGAAAATGTTTTTATGCCCTGGTGCCATAACCATTTTATTACAGGTGTGGAAAGACAGAAAGCCCTGGGACCTGCAATACATATTTGGCAAAGTTTAACAAGTTTCTCTCCCCACAAAAGTAGGTTTTTTCAGAAGCTCCAAGATTCTTCCAAACTAAGGAGCCACACCAAGCAGCAAACGCTATGGTTAAAGACAGTCTGGGACCAGGCTGCATCACAAGGGAGTATGGTCACAAGTGAATACGGTAGTATCATTCCTTTACTTGTTAGATCCAATGTAGCCATTGTTTGCTTTGATGTTCAAACAGCCACAGTTTCCAAATTAAACCAGCATCATATCTGCAGCGACAATTGTGCTGTCATTGACACACAATGTGACAGGAAAGATTGGCACAGGCCAGAAACAATTGTTTGTTTGTTCTTCAATCTTTAAAGACACATTTGTGAATTCTGTACCTGATAACATGCAGCAGATAGGACAGAATGCATAGCAAGCTATGTTAAATCACTGTATAAATATCTGTGATATTCATTGTATGTATTTTTGTTTGATTCATAGTAATCCTGGCAACCTGTATACAGAATGGTGCAAGACTCCAAAAAGACTCCAATTTACAAGGGAAAAGGTCTTCATTAACCCTTTCATCGCTGCTATCCAGCAAAATCTACATAGCATCCCTAAAGACTGATATATGGACAAATCCTCAAGGAGTTTTCCAGTTTCACAAGAAAGGGGAAGGTTTTCATTAACCCTTTCATCACAAGTAATCATTACTTGTCTTTCAAACTACATGTACACTCCCAAAACAGTGTACAGCACATCTCATCACTGTGATTATACAGAACTGTCTCATCCCTTCATATACCTTAATCACATATATGTAAACATTTATCTGATATATATATTATATCATTGTATTATATACCTTGTAAATATTTTATGTTTTTTTTTATATTACACAGTAGATACTACCTATGCTTCCTTCGTAAAAGCTTCAAAAGTAATTAAATATCTAATACTGGATGGAATTAGATTTAGTCAAAGCCATTCCTAAATGATATTTAATATCTGTTTGAAGCAAAATTGTATTCATTTATTGTATTGATAGGATGTTACTATATACACATCAAAAGCATTTTAAATAATTATTAGTCAAAATATAGGTAGGATAGAAAACGCCTTTATATGGGTTAAACTGGTATAGGGTTATTTAAGATTGAGATGTATAAATAGGTTCAAGGTAGAATAAGGAGACTTAAGACTGCATGGTAATTTATCCAGTGAGGAAATACAGAACAGAGTAGGTGTACTACTCACAGCCATTTGTGGTACTATTGCCCGAAGACAATTAAGACCTACTATTAACAAGCAAGGAAAGAAAGAAAGAAAGAAAAAAAAAAAGACTGTTTCATATATGCCTGTTCTATTCAAAATCACAACCTGTTTGTGCAAAAGCAATATGGACACTGGTCACAACTGCGGCATTGGATAAACGCAAAGGAAACAGAACTGCTAAAGACTGTATAAAGACTATTACTATTACTGAGGGTCGTCACAAGTACTGAATGTTCAAGACACAGCACTCGACGTACACAGCCCTCTGCCTCAAACAGCGAAATGGCAAGCAAAGGAGCAGCTGCTACGAAGAATTCTACTTCTAGTAATGGTGCAAATGTTGCAAACGCAAGGCCATAATGCAAACGCAAGGCATCTCCAATTGCAAGCAAACCACGCAGATGACAGTCTTATCCCAGTAAATTGCTACATACAAGAACAGCAAAAATGTCCAAACGTACTGATCCAGATACAGAAAAAAGGTCTACAATTGGGCTATGGTATTCCAAATGTCTGTAGAAATTAGTTTTCCTCATGAATACTGAATAAAAACCTCAGTTTTGTCTGCTTTAGTTAAAAAGTAGAATAAGGTTAGGTAAGCTAAGAATTTTTAGAGATTTTTAAAATCATAATGGTTATTATTATTACACTTATGGTATATATTATGGTTACAACGAAAGTTATGTTTGAAGGAATATTTTGAAATGTATTTGGAAGCAATTACGCTAGTTTAATGTGTGGCCAATCAAAAGAATTTCTCATGGCCACAAGGGGGCGACTGTTGCCTTATAGGTAATTGTCTGCACTTAGTATAATATTAGGGCAATGGATATTGTCTGAATCAAAATATAATTCATTATAAATAGGCGATGTTACCATAGTGGACAGTATACTGGATATATATAGTAAGGAATAGATATGAAATAAGTTTGAATGTATGAGGTAATGTTTAGCTGATTTAAGAAATTAGGTTTGTGTATGTGTTTATATAGATATACTGTATATTAGTGTAGGGAACAGGTTTATTCTGCTCTAGTCATAAATAAGGCCAGAGAGGTTACAGTAAGATCAAGAGTCATTGTAGAGAAAAGGTATTAGGCCATAAATGATAATAGGTATGTGACAGAGCTCTGTTGGTCATTGGAATTCACAGGTGTGCTTACAGTAGATCAGAATCTACTGGTTTGTCTATTGTCCAGTGAAGGTTAAAAGCTAGGGAGTATAAATTAACTACTATGAAAAGAGATCACATCCATTGATAAAACATTGTGTAACCGACCCCAGGAAAACTTGTCAATACAACAGAACTTTGGATGAAAAGACATTCCAGATTTTACAATACTATACTTGCTTAAGGCAGTGTGGACACCACACTTTTATGACACCATGCCTCCGTGAACAGGACACGACAGCCCAGTTCAATGTTTGTTTTATTACACCTTGGAATCTGACAAACCTATAATTACCTATTCCATTGGAAACTATGAGAATATGATAGTTTGAATTGGTAAAATATGAGATAAAAGGACCAGACTTGTAGTTAGGAGTTAGTAAGGAGAGGAGGGAGAAGGAAGGAGGAGAAGGACAGAAGGAAGGAAGTCAGTCAGGAGGAGAAGTCATGGAGAACATGCAGAAGGAATGATTCTTGGGATGGCAATCTTTAACTTGCAAGTATACATTTTATGTTAGCAATTGAAACTGTTTGTGAAACTTATGTCATGTTGTTTTATGTTATGTAACGAAGGAAGCATATATAATTATAATTAGTATATATATCACTACTGTGTATATCTTATTCTGTACGATTTGATCTGCCTGTAAATAAAGAATCATATAAAAAGAGCGGTAATATTCAAGCTTGAACTCTCTTTAAGGAATCTTAACTTAATAACTTCATAAGTCATATGTATAAGGACTGCATATATGTATCAGCCAATTAGTTTGTAAGCCTGACATAATATATTTGCAGATATATATGATAAATGCATATTAATTGAAATATATCCATATATTAAATACCATATATGATATATTAAATATTAATATTCATAAATATGATTCCATAAATCAATAACACACACAATTTTACAGTATTGTTGTACAGAACACATGAAAGTTACGTGACTGTGAAAGAAGGCGTGTTATATGGGTGTGGCCATTTGTCCTGGGGGTGTGTCTAGTGCCCTTTAATCCCCCCTCCTCCCCTCAGAAATATTCAGCCTATCAATTAACTAGGAACTACTGACTGTAGAGACATCTCACTGCCGACACCCGGCCAATTGTGAAAGCAGCTGTCATCACTATCAGCGCGGACGTGCAACAACTCTTTACCTGGTGCAAGTAATCAGATAGATCTCTGCATACGCTCACCTCTGAATCGCTCACAAGTCCACCTACACGGCCATGACGCCTCGCACTACTCAGCCTATGAGCGATGCCAAGTGTGCGCCCAGTTACACCCATTCTGTCTCAGGTGGAGATGTGCATGATTTGAAACTGTGCGTAGTTTCTCAGCATTGCGTGCACAGGTTGCGACGCATGCGTGGGTGGTAAAAAAAAAAAAATGTGCAAAAGCCATCCACTAAGCGCGCAACTGTGAATGAGGCCACCACGAATACGCAGTTGCTGATTAATGTGCATTATGGCAAATTTCCTACTCCAGGCAACGACTTAGTGTTTTCATACGTTTCCAGCAATACATCACCCATGTACGTAAATGGGGGATATATGCGCCAATGTGTCCATTGTAGCATTATTCAGTGTGACCACAAATTGCCATCGCTCAGATCAGCCAATCACCATTGTGCGTCAATAGGGCAATAACCGTCACAGAGGTTACTATAGCAGCCGCCAGCGCAGCGAGAAAAACTGCTTCAATTAATTCATCCTTTTCTTTCCCTAAACTATTGGGGTTTTTGGGGGGACCTTTAGTTCAAAATGTGACTTTCTAAAAAATGTTTTTGCCATTTTAAGTCGGCTTAAAGGTATCTACTGACTGCGGCAAAGTGAGAAATCGCAGGCCCCCAACCTGGCTGGGAACGGGTACAGGGCTCTTACGCGTTGGGCTCTCAGTAGGCCGCGTTATCTGGTGCAGGTGCTTGCAGAGTGCTTCACGCCTTTACACGAAGTGCGTCAGCATTCTTTCTACGCTATAGTGATGCATTATGGGTAAAACGCCTCATTCTGTAGATAAACCACTTGGAACACTCCAGTCAGCAGCTACCGACATACAAACCACTCAAAGGCGCTTACTAGAAACCAGTGCGCAGAGAAACGCCAGTGTATGTGAATGAGCCCTATGCCGCAGTATAACAGTAGGAGAGACCGCGGGCCCAAACTTATGTACAACACAAAAACAGCGACCGCTCTTATATAAGTTTGATGACCGAGTCCCTTTAGGACGGCGATTTGCTAATTAGACGGTAGGATAACAGATCCGTCCACTTTCCCCTCCCAGCCCAATTCTAGTCCCTGTAACAATACGGTGTGAATGACAGGCGTGCGGAGAGGCGGCACAGTGGTGAGTATAGTCAGCAGCAGCTACTATAGGAGGCTGAGTTATGGTTTCTGGCATCAGTTGTAAGAGTAATAATAACAGCAGAACTATTTCTGCCCCTTTGTGCTGCAGTGACGGGGCCCCGGGCCCCGCAGGCCCTATTCTCTGTGCCTTTGTCAGGTAGTGCTTGCCTGCCGCACCCCCCAATCACATTACACAATAAGACAGCTTGACGCAGGTAGCGCTCGCTCAGTGTCACAATCACGACGCAGTCACGTTATAGCAGCCCCCGCAGTGCACTAACAATGTGTCAGGCTGCATTGTGTGTGCGGTGGGAGATAACCCCCCCTTCCCATAAGAATCCTGCTGCACTATATAATTATCCAGAGTATGACATTGTAGCACCAGACTCTGTATGTGGTGTGGTTACTGGGAATCAAGTGCACATTGCACTATTACAGAGGCCCGGCGGCCCAGGGGTTAGCAATGCTACCTTGGTGCTGCGCTGTCTGTATCAGGGTGGTGTGGGTAGGACTGGAGTGTCTGTGGTAAGGACATACAGTACACGCAATAGGCTGCAGCAATGCCATGTATACCATATGTAGAATAATGCTAGGGAAGGGGCAGGTCTGCCATGTAACCGTGTCAGACTCACTGTATAGGGCCTATGTGCACCAGATAACCGGGGTTCATGCGTCTGATCGCACGGTGTCTGCTGTCCAATGAGCAGCGGGCATTACACCCCCGGTCTTCCCACAGGCTTTATTCTCGCAGCCCCTGAGCAGGGGAATAGTTCAGCAAAATCTCTATTTTAACATAAGAACTGTGGGACTTGGTCCAGAACCACTGGGACATAGGCCCTCATTCCGAGTTGTTCGCTCGTTCTTTTTCATCGCATCGCAGTGAAAATCCGCTTAGTACGCATGCGCAAAGTTCGCACTGCGACTGCGCCAAGTAACTTTACTATGAAGAAAGTATTTTTACTCACGGCTTTTTCTTCGCTCCGGCGATCGTAATGTGATTGACAGGAAATGGGTGTTACTGGGCGGAAACACGGCGTTTCAGGGGCGTGTGGCTGAAAACGCTACCGTTTCCGGAAAAAACGCAGGAGTGGCCGGAGAAACGGTGGGAGTGCCTGGGCGAACGCTGGGTGTGTTTGTGACGTCAACCAGGAACGACAAGCACTGAAATGATCGCACAGGCAGAGTAAGTCTGGAGCTACTCAGAAACTGCTAAGTAGTTAGTAATCGCAATATTGCGAATACATCGGTCGCAATTTTAAGAAGCTAAGATTCACTCCCAGTAGGCGGCGGCTTAGCGTGTGTAACTCTGCTAAATTCGCCTTGCGACCGATCAACTCGGAATGAGGGCCATAATTCATCAGGAAGTTTTTAATTTTCTTAATTTAATAATATCATCATTAGCCAATGTCACCACAAAAATGACATGAGTTAATGGGGGTGTAGTGTGGGTAAGTGGGGGTGTAGTACAGGTATGCGGGGGTGTAGTACGGGTATGTGGGGTGTAGCACGGGTATGTGGGGGTATAGTGCAAGTATGTGGGGCTGTAGTGCAGGTATGTGGGGGTGTAGTGCAGGTATGTGGGGGTGTAGTGCAGGCATGCGGGGGTGTAGTATAGGTATGTGGGGGTGTAGTACAGGTATGCGGGGGTGTAGTACAGGTATACGGGAGTGTAGTGCAGGTATGTGGGGGTGTAGTGCGGGTATGTGGGGGTGTAGTAAGAGTATGTGGGGGTGTAGTACGAGTATGCGGGGGTGTAGTACGGGTATGCTGAGGTGCAGTGCAGGTATGTGGGGGTGTAGTACAGGTATGTGGGGGTGTAGTACAGGTATGTGGGGGTGTAGTACAGGTATGTGGGGGTGTAGTACAGGTATGTGGGGGTGTAGGGGGGTGTAGTATAGGTATGCGGGAGTGTAGTGCAGGTATGCGGGGGTGTAGCGCAGGTATGCGGGGGTGTAGCACAGGTATGCGGGGGTGTAGCACAGGTATGCGGGGGTGTAGCACAGGTATGCGGGGGTGTAGCACAGGTATGCGGGGGTGTAGCACAGGTATGCGGGGGTGTAGCACAGGTATGCGGGGGTGTAGTACAGGTATGTGGGGGTGTAGTACAGGTATGTGGGGGTGTAGTGCGGGTATGTGGGGGTGTAGTGCAGGTATGTGGGGGTGTAGTGCAGGTATGTGGGGGTGTAGTGCAGGTAAGTGGGGTGTAGTGCAGGTATGTGGGGGTGTAGCGCGGGTATGTGGGGGTGTAGCGCGGGTATGTGGGGGTGTAGTGCGGGTATGAGGGGTGTAGTGCAGGTACGTGGGGGTGTAGTGCAGGTATGTGGGGGTGTAGTGCAGGTATGTGGGGGTGTAGTGAAGGTATGTGGGGGTGTAGTACAGGTATGTGGGGGTGTAGTATAGGTATGTGGGGGTGTAGTATGGGTATGTGGGGGTGTAGTGCAGGTATGTGGGGGTGTAGTACAGGTATGTGGGGGTGTTTTATTGATGGGACAGGTGCTTTTAGATCTGCAGGTGAGAGTTACATTTATTTTTTAACAGCCCCAATTACTCTGCTTGTGGCCACTAACAGACCTCTACACCGTTATCCGGACCTCTACACCTTTATCCGGACCTCTACACCGTTACCCGGACCCCCACACCGTTACCCGGACCCCCACACCGCCACCCAGACCTCTATACCGTCACCCAGACCTCTATACCGTCACCCAGACCTCTATACCGTCACCCAGACCTCTACACCGTCACCCAGACCTCTACACCGTCACCCAGACCTCTACACCGTCATCCAGACCTCTACACCGTCATCCAGACCTCTACACCGTCATCCAGACCTCTACACCGTCATCCAGACCTCTACACCGTCATCCAGACCTCTACACCGTCATCCAGACCTCTACACCGTTACCCAGACCTCTACACCGTTACCCAGACCTCTACACCGTTACCCAGACCTCTACACCGTTATCCAGACCTCTACACCGTTATCCAGACCTCTACACCGTCATCCAGACCTCTACACCGTCATCCAGACCTCTACACCGTCATCCAGACCGCTACACCGTCATCCAGACCGCTACACCGTCATCCAGACCTCTACACCGTTACCCAGACCTCTACACCGTTATCCAGACCTCTACACCGTTATCCAGACCTCTATACCGTTATCCAGACCTCTATACCATTATCCAGACCTCTATACCGTTATCCAGACCTCTATACCGTTATCCAGACCTCTATACCATTATCCAGACCTCTACGCCGTTACCCAGACCTCTACACCGTTACCCAGACCTCTATACCGTTACCCAGACCTCTACACCGTTATCCAGACCTCTATACCGTTATCCAGACCTCTATACCATTATCCAGACCTCTATACCGTTATCCAGACCTCTATACCGTTATCCAGACCTCTATACCGTTATCCAGTGTCAGTTTGCAATATTTTGGGGTACAGGCTAATCTCCCCATTTAATGCAGCTAACATAATAAATTACCACCACTTTTTTGAAATGGAATGAAACGCATCTAGTTGTACTAAGTGAACTACAGGACTCCTTTCACAGCAGCTCTTGGGACACAAGGAGTTGCTTGTCATTAAGTACATATGGGCAGATTGAATTTACATATTGCTTTGCATTACCCTAAGAAACAAGTTGGATTCATTCCCAATGACAGCCACAGTAACGAGCCAGCAACGGTAAAGTGAGTTATTAATGCCACACGCCACTAGAGACAGGAGAAGCCCTTCATACATTCTACAGTTCTACTGGGAACACACATAAACCAAAAAGCTGAGGCTGCAGTCATTTCAGCTGCTGTGACATCATCAGATCCATCTGTTTGTATGAATCACCCACACAGTGCGATCTACATAATGTCTTTGGGCTGTGGACCAGCCTTTTATGTGTGCACCTTGCTGGTCACCATAACGTCCAACCATTGAAAACACAAAAACAGACACGTAGCGAGGCTACAACCCCCCCCCCCTCCCCCCGTGCTGAACATGTGACGTGGGGCCCCTAGGAAGAAGACGTGTGCTGGAGCAGCGTAAGGCGGCTCTGGATGGCTCTACAGGCCGCAGGGTGTAAGGATGCTACAGGCAGTGTCACAGCAGTTCCCGGCACCAATGGACGCCCCAGGCCGTGTGTTGCCTCTTGCACACCCCTATGTACAGCCCAGCACCCTGAGCATAGTAATGTGCACCAGCTGTGCGGGCGGGGCTGGGGTGTGTCGGGAGATCTATACAACAGGACACCTCTATAGGATCAGCCACTTCATTCATTTTAATGTTATCAAATTTCCTTCAAAATACAAATATGCTCAGGCCCAGTACTGTATATCTTCTATTACTAATGAGAGTGAGGGGATATGGGGACTTTATTCTCTGCATCTGACGGGCAATGAAATGTCATTTCCTGCAGTGTGACATCACAGAGGAAGTGTCCAGTACCTCCAGTGTGACATCACAGAGAGCAAGTGTCCGGTACCTCCAGTGTGACATCACAGAGAGCAAGTGTCCGGTACCTGCAGTGTGACATCACAGAGAGCAAGTGTCCGGTACCTCCAGTGTGACATCACAGAGAGCAAGTGTCCGGTACCTGCAGTGTGACATCACAGAGAGCAAGTGTCCGGTACCTCCAGTGTGACATCACAGAGGAAGTGTCCGGTACCTGCAGTGTGACATCACAGAGAGCAAGTGTCCAGTACCTGCAGTGTGACATCACAGAGGAAGTGTCCGGTACCTGCAGTGTGACATCACAGAGAGCAAGTGTCCAGTACCTGCAGTGTGACATCACAGAGGAAGTGTCCGGTACCTGCAGTGTGACATCACAGAGAGCAAGTGTCCGGTACCTGCAGTGTGACATCACAGAGGAAGTGTCCGGTACCTGCAGTGTGACATCACAGAGAGCAAGTGTCCAGTACCTGCAGTGTGACATCACAGAGCAAGTGTCCGGTACCTGCAGTGTGACATCACAGAGCAAGTGTCCGGTACCTGCAGTGTGACATCACAGAGAGCAAGTGTCCGGTACCTGCAGTGTGACATCACAGAGGAAGTGTCCGGTACCTGCAGTGTGACATCACAGAGAGGAAGTGTCCGGTACCTGCAGTGTGACATCACAGAGGAAGTGTCCGGTACCTGCAGTGTGACATCACAGAGGAAGTGTCCGGTACCTGCAGTGTGACATCACAGAGGAAGTGTCCGGTACCTGCAGTGTGACATCACAGAGGAAGTGTCCGGTACCTGCAGTGTGACATCACAGAGGAAGTGTCCGGTACCTGCAGTGTGACATCACAGAGGAAGTGTCCGGTACCTGCAGTGTGACATCACAGAGAGAGTGTCCGGTACCTGCAGTGTGACATCACAGAGAGCAAGTGTCCGGTACCTGCAGTGTGACATCACAGAGGAAGTGTCCGGTACCTGCAGTGTGACATCACAGAGGAAGTGTCCGGTACCTGCAGTGTGACATCACAGAGGAAGTGTCCGGTACCTGCAGTGTGACATCACAGAGGAAGTGTCCGGTACCTGCAGTGTGACATCACAGAGGAAGTGTCCGGTACCTGCAGTGTGACATCACAGAGGAAGTGTCCGGTACCTGCAGTGTGACATCACAGAGGAAGTGTCCGGTACCTGCAGTGTGACATCACAGAGGAAGTGTCCGGTACCTGCAGTGTGACATCACAGAGGAAGTGTCCGGTACCTGCAGTGTGACATCACAGAGGAAGTGTCCGGTACCTGCAGTGTGACATCACAGAGGAAGTGTCCGGTACCTGCAGTGTGACATCACAGAAAGCAAGTGTCCGGTACCTGCAGTGTGACATCACAGAGGAAGTGTCCGGTACCTGCAGTGTGACATCACAGAGGAAGTGTCCGATACCTGCAGTGTGACATCAGAGAGGAAGTGTCCGATACCTGCAGTGTGACATCACAGAGGAAGTGTCCGGTACCTGCAGTGTGACATCACAGAGGAAGTGTCCGGTACCTGCAGTGTGACATCACAGAGGAAGTGTCCGGTACCTGCAGTGTGACATCACAGAGGAAGTGTCCGGTACCTGCAGTGTGACATCACAGAGGAAGTGTCCGGTACCTGCAGTGTGACATCACAGAGAGAGTGTCCGGTACCTGCAGTGTGACATCACAGAGAGCAAGTGTCCGGTACCTGCAGTGTGACATCACAGAGGAAGTGTCCGGTACCTGCAGTGTGACATCACAGAGGAAGTGTCCGGTACCTGCAGTGTGACATCACAGAGGAAGTGTCCGGTACCTGCAGTGTGACATCACAGAGGAAGTGTCCGGTACCTGCAGTGTGACATCACAGAGGAAGTGTCCGGTACCTGCAGTGTGACATCACAGAGGAAGTGTCCGGTACCTGCAGTGTGACATCACAGAGGAAGTGTCCGGTACCTGCAGTGTGACATCACAGAAAGCAAGTGTCCGGTACCTGCAGTGTGACATCACAGAGGAAGTGTCCGGTACCTGCAGTGTGACATCACAGAAAGCAAGTGTCCGGTACCTGCAGTGTGACATCACAGAGGAAGTGTCCGGTACCTGCAGTGTGACATCACAGAGGAAGTGTCCGATACCTGCAGTGTGACATCAGAGAGGAAGTGTCCGATACCTGCAGTGTGACATCACAGAGGAAGTGTCCGGTACCTGCAGTGTGACATCACAGAGGAAGTGTCCGGTACCTGCAGTGTGACATCACAGAAAGCAAGTGTCCGGTACCTGCAGTGTGACATCACAGAGGAAGTGTCCGGTACCTGCAGTGTGACATCACAGAGGAAGTGTCCGATACCTGCAGTGTGACATCAGAGAGGGGTCTTGCACTTTGCGCTCGGTAAATGACGCGTCTGCTTGGATAGAGACGCACGTCCAGAGGAAGCTATAAACCGCAGTTCACGTGCGCTATCCAGGATCTCCTGTATAATGGGGTCACATAGGGGCTTTACGTGCTCTGTAAGTTGCGCTGTCCAGTCCTTTCTGCCAATCAGGAATCATGATGTGAAAGTCCATACTCAGCAGCTGTGATATAGTCCCGGGGAGCCGCA
Organism: Pseudophryne corroboree; assembly: GCF_028390025.1. Classification (NCBI taxonomy): domain Eukaryota; kingdom Metazoa; phylum Chordata; class Amphibia; order Anura; family Myobatrachidae; genus Pseudophryne; species Pseudophryne corroboree. The sequence goes on from NC_086451.1 coordinate 6,357,102, forward strand.
GGGAACGTCTGTAAGTACACGGAGTATAGCATGTGTGTCACTAATGTGACCAGACTATGATATATGGGTCCTGTCAGTAAATTCCCTTCACTCGGTTATTATTAGGATCAAACGGGGACTTTAGGTGGGCTTCAGCGGGGTACGAGACGCCCATCCTTTCCAGGGTGTATTCCCCACTGCGCACAAAATCCGAGGTGACCTGCAGGGAGAGAACAGAGCGAGGGTCAGGGGGATAAATCCAGGGTCAGTTATTACTGTATGTCCAGATCTGGTCCCTCATGTCTAATTACTGCTCCCAATCAATGATGGGATAATTAGCAAAGAATTCTTGTCACATTGTTACCGGTCTCTGCACAGCTGGCGCCAGATTACCTGGTCATGGTCACACGCAGGTGAACCCGGCAATGCGACCGGCCAGTGTAAATAGAAGAGGACCGGTCGTACACACAAGAGGACAGCAGGTACCAACGTAGTGCGGACATTCATCAATTTACATCACATGTGAGCAGGAATATTAGGAACAGTGTGTGTAATGATCTCCCCATCAACTGGACTATAATGCACAAAACAAAAACACTGGACGGACACCAACCTCACGTCCTGTTCTCTATTCCACACCTCACCCATATCCAACAGTCCCTCCAGCCTGTCACACCATCACACTGCAGCCTTACAGGGTGTCATAGTGTGGGGTAACACAGGGGTCCCTACATACCCTTACTGTGGGGGTAACACAGGGGTCCCTACATACCCTTACTGTGGGGTCACACAGGGGTCCCTCCATACCCTTAGTGTGGGGTCACACAGGGGTCCCTCCATACCCTTAGTGTGGGGTAACACAGTGGTCCCTCCATACCCTATGTGTGGGGTAACACAGGGGTCCCTACATACCCTATGTGTGGGGTAACACAGGGGTCCCTACATACCCTTTGTGTGGGGTAACACAGGGGTCCCTACATACCCTTAGTGTGGAGTAACACAGGGGTCCCTCCATACCCTTAGTGTGGGGTAACACAGGGGTCCCTCCATACCCTTAATGTGGGGTAACACAGGGGTCCCTCCATACCCTTAGTGTGGGGTAACAGGGGTCCCTCCATACCCTTAGTGTGGGGTAACGCAGGGGTCCCTACATACCCTTAGTGTGGGGTAACGCAGGGGTCCCTACATACCCTTAGTGTGGAGTAACACAGGGGTCCCTACATACCCTTAGTGTGGGGTAACAGGGGTCCCTACATACCCCACACTAAGGGTATGGAGGGACCCCTGTTACCGCACACTAAGGGTAACGCAGGGGTCCCTCCATACCCTTAGTGTGGGGTAACGCAGGAGTCCCTACATACCCTTAGTGTGGGGTAACGCAGGAGTCCCTACATACCCTTAGTGTGGGGTAACACAGTGGTCCCTACATACCCTATGTGTGGGGTAACACAGTGGTCCCTACATACCCTATGTGTGGGGTAACACAGTGGTCCCTACATACCCTATGTGTGGGGTAACACAGGGGTCCCTACATACCCTATGTGTGGGGTAACACAGGGGTCCCTACATACCCTTTGTGTGGGGTAACAGGGGTCCCTACATACCCTTAGTGTGGAGTAACACAGGGGTCCCTCCATACCTTTAGTGTGGGGTAACACAGGGGTCCCTCCATACCTTTAGTGTGGGGTAACACAGGGGTCCCTCCATACCCTTAGTGTGGGGTAACACAGGGGTCCCTCCATACCCTTAGTGTGGGGTAACACAGGGGTCCCTCCATACCCTTAGTGTGGGGTCACACAGGGGTCCCTCCATACCCTTAGTGTGGGGTCACACAGGGGTCCCTCCATACCCTTAGTGTGGGGTAACAGGGGTCGCTACATACCCTTAGTGTGGGTTAACAGGGGTCCCTCCATACCCTTAGTGTGGGGTAACACAGGGGTCCCTCCATACCCTTAGTGTGGGGTAACACAGGGGTCCCTCCATACCCTTAGTGTGGGGTAACACAGGGGTCCCTCCATACCCTTAGTGTGGAGTAACACAGGGGTCCCTCCATACCCTTAGTGTGGGGTAACACAGGAGTCCCTACATACCCTTAGTGTGGGGTAACACAGGGGTCCCTCCATACCCTTAGTGTGGGGTAACACAGGGGTCCCTCCATACCCTTAGTGTGGGGTAACACAGGGGTCCCTCCATACCCTTAGTGTGGGGTAACACAGGGGTCCCTCCATACCCTTAGTGTGGGGTAACACAGGGGTCCCTCCATACCCTTAGTGTGGGGTAACACAGGGGTCCCTCCATACCCTTAGTGTGGGGTAACACAGGAGTCCCTACATACCCTTAGTGTGGGGTAACACAGGAGTCCCTACATACCCTTAGTGTGGGGTAACACAGGGGTCCCTACATACTCTTAGTGTGGGGTAACAGGGGTCGCTACATACCCTTAGTGTGGGGTAACACAGGGGTCCCTCCATACCCTTAGTGTGGAGTAACACAAGGGTCCCTACATACCCTTAGTGTGGAGTAACACAGGAGTCCCTCCATACCCTTAGTGTGGAGTAACACAGGGGTCCCTACATACCTTTAGTGTGGGGAAACACAGGAGTCCCTCCATACCCTTAGTGTGGGGTAACGCAGGAGTCCCTCCATACCCTTAGTGTGGAGTAACACAGGGGTCCCTACATACCCTTAGTGTGGGGTAACACAGGAGTCCCTACCCCTACATACCCTTAGTGTGGGGTAACACAGGGGTCCCTCCATACCCTTAGTGTGGGGTAACACAGGAGTCCCTCCATACCCTTAGTGTGGAGTAACACAGGGGTCCCTACATACCCTTAGTGTGGGGTAACACAGGGGTCCCTCCATACCCTTAGTGTGGGGTAACACAGGAGTCCCTCCATACCCTTACTGTGGGGTAACACAGGGGTCCCTCCATACCCTTAGTGTGGGGTAACACAGGAGTCCCTACATACCCTATGTGTGGGGTAACACAGGGGTCCCTCCATACCCTTAGTGTGGAGTAACACAGGGGTCCCTACATACCCTTCGTGTGGAGTAACAGAGGGGTCCCTACATACCCTTAGTGTGGGGTAACGCAGGGGTCCCTACATACCCTTAGTGTGGGGTAACACAGGGGTCCCTCCATACCCTTAGTGTGGGGTAACACAGGGGTCCCTCCATACCCTTAGTGTGGGGTAACACAGGGGTCCCTCCATACCCTTAGTGTGGAGTAACACAGGGGTCCCTACATACCCTTCGTGTGGAGTAACAGAGGGGTCCCTACATACCCTTAGTGTGTAGTAACACAGGGGTCCCTACATACCCTTAGTGTGGGGTAACAGGGGTCCCTCCATACCCTTAGTGTGGAGTAACACAGGGGTCCCTCCATACCCTTAGTGTGGGGTAACACAGGGGTCCCTACATACACTGAATGAGTGAGACAAGATGCCACCACACAAGTAAGCACCTGTATGGGATGGGGCACTAGCGGAGGGCACTGGGGAAGACACTGGAGGAGAGGGGCACTAGCGGAGGGCACTGGGGAAGACACTGGAGGAGAGGGGCACTAGCGGAGGGCACTGGGGAAGACACTGGAGGAGAGGGGCACTAGCGGAGGGCACTGGGGAAGACACTGGAGGAGAGGGGCACTAGCGGAGGGCACTGGGGAAGACACTGGAGGAGAGGGGCACTAGCGGAGGGCACTGGGGAAGACACTGGAGGAGAGGGGCACTAGAGGAGGGCACTGGAGGAAAGGGGCACTGGAGAAGACACTGGAGGAGAGGGGCACTAGAGGAGGGCACTGGAGAAGACACTGGAGGAGAGGGGCACTAGAGGAGGGCACTGGAGAAGACACTGGAGGAGAGGGGCACTAGAGGAGCGCACTGGAGAAGACACTGGAGGAGAGGGGCACTAGCGGAGGGCACTGGGGAAGACATTGGAGGAGAGGGGCACTAGCGGAGGGCACTGGGGAAGACACTGGAGGAGAGGGGCACTTAGTGGTGGGCACTGGGGAAGACACTGGAGGAGGGGCACTAGCGGAGGGCACTGGGGATGACACTGGAGGAGAGGGGCACTAGCGGAGGGCACTGGGGAAGACACTGGAGGAGAGGGGCACTAGCGGAGGGCACTGGGGAAGACACTGGAGGAGAGGGGCACTAGCGGAGGGCACAGGGGAAGACACTGGAGGAGAGGGGCACTAGCGGAGGGCACTGGGGAAGACACTGGAGGAGAGGGGCACTAGCGGAGGGCACTGGGGAAGACACTGGAGGAGAGGGGCACTAGCGGAGGGCACTGGGGAAGACACTGGAGGAGAGGGGCACTAGAGGAGGGCACTGGAGGAAAGGGGCACTAGCGGAGGGCACTGGGGAAGACACTGGAGGAGAGGGGTACTAGAGGAGGGCACTGGAGGAAAGCGGCACTAGAGGAGGGCACTGGAGAAGACACTGGAGGAGGGGCACTAGTGGTGGGCACTGGGGAAGACATTGGAGGAGAGGGGCACTAGAGGAGGGCACTGGGGAAGACACTGGAGGAGAGGGGCACTAGAGGACGACACTGGGGATGACACTGGAGAGGGGCACTAGAGGAGGGCACTGGGGATGACACTGGAGGAGAGGGGCACTTAGTGGTGTGCACTGGGGAAGACACTGGAGGAGGGGCACTAGAGGAGGGCACTGGAGGAGAGGGGCACTAGCGGAGGGCACTGGGGAAGACACTGGAGGAGAGGGGCACTAGAGGAGGACACTGGGGAAGACACTGGAGGAGAGGGGCACTAGAGGAGGGCACTGGAGGAGAGGGGTACTAGAGGAGGGCACTGGAGGAGAGGGGCACTAGAGGAGGGCACTGGGGAAGACACTGGATGAGAGGGGTACTAGCGGAGGGCACTGGGGAAGACACTGGAGGAGAGGGGCACTAGTGGAGGGCACTGGGGAAGACACTGGAGGAGAGGGGCACTAGCGGAGGGCACTGGGGAAGACACTGGAGGAGAGGGGTACTAGAGGAGGGCACTGGAGGAAAGGGGCACTAGAGGAGGGCACTGGAGAATACACTGGAGGAGAGGGGTACTAGAGGAGGGCACTGGAGGAAAGGGGCACTAGCGGAGGGCACTGGGGAAGACACTGGAGGAGAGGGGTACTAGAGGAGGGCACTGGAGGAAAGCGGCACTATAGGAGGGCACTGGAGAAGACACTGGAGGAGGGGCACTAGTGGTGGGCACTGGGGAAGACATTGGAGGAGAGGGGCACTAGAGGAGGGCACTGGGGAAGACACTGGAGGAGAGAGGCACTAGAGGAGGACACTGGGGATGACACTGGAGGAGAGGGGCACTAGAGGAGGGCACTGGGGATGACACTGGAGGAGAGGGGCACTTAGTGGTGTGCACTGGGGAAGACACTGGAGGAGGGGCACTAGAGGAGGGCACTGGAGGAGAGGGGCACTAGCGGAGGGCACTGGGGAAGACACTGGAGGAGAGGGGCACTAGAGGAGGACACTGGGGAAGACACTGGAGGAGAGGGGCACTAGAGGAGGGCACTGGAGGAGAGGGGTACTAGAGGAGGGCACTGGAGGAGAGGGGCACTAGAGGAGGGCACTGGGGAAGACACTGGAGGAGAGGGGTACTAGAGGAGGGCACTGGAGGAGAGGGGCACTAGAGGAGGGCACTGGAGGAGAGGGGCACTAGAGGAGGGTACTGGAGGAGAGGGGCACTAGAGGAGGGTACTGGAGGAGAGGGGCACTAGAGGAGGGTACTGGAGGAGAGGGGCACTAGAGGAGGGCACTGGAGGAGAGGGGCACTAGCGGAGGGCACTGGGGAAGACACTGGAGGAGAGGGGCACTAGAGGAGGGCACTGGAGGAGAGGGGCACTAGAGGAGGGCACTGGAGGAGAGGGGCACTAGCGGAGGGCACTGGAGGAGAGGGGCATTAGAGGAGGGCACTGGGGAAGACACTGGAGGAGAGGGGTACTAGAGGAGGGCACTGGAGGAGAGGGGCACTAGAGGAGGGCACTGGAGGAGAGGGGCACTAGAGGAGGGCACTGGAGGAGAGGGCACTAGAGGAGGGCACTGGAGGAGAGGGGCACTAGAGGAGGGCACTGGAGGAGAGGGGCACTAGAGGAGGGCACTGGAGGAGAGGGGCACTAGAGGAGGGCACTGGAGGAGAGGGGCACTAGAGGAAGACAATGGAGGAGAGGGGCACTAGAGGAGGGCACTGGAGGAGAGGGGTACTAGAGGAGGGCACTGGAGGAGAGGGGCACTAGAGGAGGGCACTGGGGAAGACACTGGAGGAGAGGGGTACTACAGGAGGGCACTGGAGGAGAGGGGCACTAGAGGAGGGCACTGGAGGAGAGGGGCACTGGAGGAGAGGGGCACTAGAGGAGCGTACTGGAGGAGAGGGGCACTAGAGGAGGGCACTGGAGGAGAGGGGCACTAGAGGAGGGCACTGGAGGAGAGGGGCACTAGAGGAGGGCACTGGGGAAGACACTGGAGGAGAGGGGCACTAGAGGAGGGCACTGGAGGAGAGGGGCACTAGAGGAGGGCACTGGAGGAGAGGGGCACTAGCGGAGGGCACTGGAGGAGAGGGGCACTAGCGGAGGGCACTGGAGGAGAGGGGCATTAGAGGAGGGCACTGGGGAAGACACTGGAGGAGAGGGGCACTAGAGGAGGGCACTGGAGGAGAGGGGCACTAGAGGAGGGCACTGGAGGAGAGGGGCACATGAGGAGGGCACTGGAGGAGAGGGGCACTAGCGGAGGGCACTGGGGAAGACACTGGAGGAGAGGGGCACTAGAGGAGGGCACTAGAGGAGGGCACTGGAGGAGAGGGGCACATGAGGAGGGCACTGGAGGAGAGGGGCACTAGCGGAGGGCACTGGGGAAGACACTGGAGGAGAGGGGCACTAGAGGAGGGCACTGGAGGAGAGGGGCACTAGAGGAGGGCACTGGAGGAGAGGGGCACTAGGAGGGCACTGGAGGAGAGGGGCACTAGCGGAGGGCACTGGAGGAGAGGGGCATTAGAGGAGGGCACTGGGGAAGACACTGGAGGAGAGGGGTACTAGAGGAGGGCACTGGAGGAGAGGGGCACTAGAGGAGGGCACTGGAGGAGAGGGGCACTAGAGGAGGGCACTGGAGGAGAGGGGCACTGGAGGAGAGGGCACTAGAGGAGGGCACTGGAGGAGAGGGGTACTAGAGGAGGGCACTGGAGGAGAGGGGCACTAGAGGAGGGCACTGGAGGAGAGGGGCACTAGAGGAGGGCACTGGAGGAGAGGGGCACTAGAGGAAGACAATGGAGGAGAGGGGCACTAGAGGAGGGCACTGGAGGAGAGGGGCACTAGCGGAGGGCACTGGGGAAGACACTGGAGGAGAGGGGCACTAGAGGAGGGCACTGGAGGAGAGGGGCACTAGAGGAGGGCACTGGAGGAGAGGGGCACTAGAGGAGGGCACTGGAGGAGAGGGGCACTAGCGGAGGGCACTGGAGGAGAGGGGCATTAGAGGAGGGCATTGGGGAAGACACTGGAGGAGAGGGGCACTAGAGGAGGGCACTGGAGGAGAGGGGCACTAGAGGAGGGCACTGGAGGAGAGGGGCACTAGAGGAGGGCACTGGAGGAGAGGGGCACTAGAGGAGGGCACTGGAGGAGAGGGGCACTAGCGGAGGGCACTGGGGAAGACACTGGAGGAGAGGGGCACTAGAGGAGGGCACTGGAGGATGGGGGGCACTAGAGGAGGGCACTGGAGGAGAGGGGCATTAGAGGAGGGCACTGGGGAAGACACTGGAGGAGAGGGGTACTAGAGGAGGGCACTGGAGGAGAGGGGCACTAGAGGAGGGCACTGGAGGAGAGGGGCACTAGAGGAGGGCACTGGAGGAGAGGGCACTAGAGGAGGGCACTGGAGGAGAGGGGTACTAGAGGAGGGCACTGGAGGAGAGGGGTACTAGAGGAGGGCACTGGAGGAGAGGGGCACTAGAGGAGGGCACTGGAGGAGAGGGGCACTAGAGGAGGGCACTGGAGGAGAGGGGCACTAGAGGAAGACAATGGAGGAGAGGGGCACTAGAGGAGGGCACTGGAGGAGAGGGGCACTAGCGGAGGGCACTGGGGAAGACACTGGAGGAGAGGGGCACTAGAGGAGGGCACTGGAGGAGAGGGGCACTAGAGGAGGGCACTGGAGGAGAGGGGCACTAGCGGAGGGCACTGGAGGAGAGGGGCATTAGAGGAGGGCACTGGGGAAGACACTGGAGGAGAGGGGTACTAGAGGAGGGCACTGGAGGAGAGGGGCACTAGAGGAGGGCACTGGAGGAGAGGGGCACTAGAGGAGGGCACTGGAGGAGAGGGGTACTAGAGGAGGGCACTGGAGGAGAGGGGTACTAGAGGAGGGCACTGGAGGAGAGGGGCACTAGAGGAGGGCACTGGAGGAGAGGGGCACTAGAGGAGGGCACTGGAGGAGAGGGGCACTAGAGGAAGACAATGGAGGAGAGGGGCACTAGAGGAGGGCACTGGAGGAGAGGGGCACTAGAGGAGGGCACTGGGGAAGACACTGGAGGAGAGGGGCACTAGAGCAGGGCACTGGAGGAGAGGGGCACTAGAGGAGGGCACTGGAGGAGAGGGGCACTGGAGGAGGGCACTGGGGAAGACACTGGAGGAGAGGGGCACTAGAGCAGGGCACTGGAGGAGAGGGGCACTAGAGGAGGGCACTGGAGGAGAGGGGCACTAGAGGAGGGCACTGGAGGAGAGGGGTACTAGAGGAGGGCACTGGAGGAGAGGGGCACTAGAGGAGGGCACTGGAGGAGAGGGGCACTGGAGGAGGGCACTGGAGGAGAGGGGCATTAGAGGAGGGCACTGGGGAAGACACTGGAGGAGAGGGGCACTAGAGGAGGGCACTGGAGGAGAGGGGCACTAGAGGAGGGCACTGGAGGAGAGGGGCACTAGAGGAGGGCACTGGAGGAGAGGGGGCACTAGAGGAGGGCACTGGAGGAGAGGGGGCACTAGAGGAGGGCACTGGGGAAGACACTGGAGAGGGGTACTAGAGGAGGGCACTGGAGGAGAGGGGCACTAGAGGAGGGCACTGGAGGAGAGGGGCACTAGAGGAGGGCACTGGAGGAGAGGGCACTAGAGGAGGGCACTGGAGGAGAGGGCACTAGAGGAGGGCACTGGAGGAGAGGGGTACTAGAGGAGGGCACTGGAGGAGAGGGGCACTAGAGGAGGGCACTGGAGGAGAGGGGCACTAGAGGAGGGCACTGGAGGAGAGGGGCACTAGAGGAAGACAATGGAGGAGAGGGGCACTAGAGGAGGGCACTGGAGGAGAGGGGCACTAGAGGAGGGCACTGGGGAAGACACTGGAGGAGAGGGGTACTAGAGGAGGGCACTGGAGGAGAGGGGCACTAGAGGAGGGCACTGGAGGAGAGGGGCACTAGAGGAGGGCACTGGAGGAGAGGGCACTAGAGGAGGGCACTGGAGGAGAGGGGTACTAGAGGAGGGCACTGGAGGAGAGGGGCACTAGGAGGGCACTGGAGGAGAGGGGCACTAGAGGAGGACAATGGAGGAGAGGGGCACTAGAGGAGGGCACTGGAGGAGAGGGGCACTAGAGGAGGGCACTGGGGAAGACACTGGAGGAGAGGGGCACTAGAGCAGGGCACTGGAGGAGAGGGGCACTAGAGGAGGGCACTGGAGGAGAGGGGCACTGGAGGAGGGCACTGGGGAAGACACTGGAGGAGAGGGGCACTAGAGCAGGGCACTGGAGGAGAGGGGCACTAGAGGAGGGCACTGGAGGAGAGGGGCACTAGAGCAGGGCACTGGAGGAGAGGGGCACTAGAGGAGGGCACTGGAGGAGAGGGGCACTGGAGGAGGGCACTGGAGGAGAGGGGCATTAGAGGAGGGCACTGGGGAAGACACTGGAGGAGAGGGGCACTAGAGGAGGGCACTGGAGGAGAGGGGCACTAGCGGAGGGCACTGGAGGAGAGGGGCATTAGAGGAGGGCACTGGGAAAGACACTGGAGGAGAGGGGTACTAGAGGAGGGCACTGGAGGAGAGGGCACTAGAGGAGGGCACTGGAGGAGAGGGGTACTAGAGGAGGGCACTGGAGGAGAGGGGTACTAGAGGAGGGCACTGGAGGAGAGGGGCACTAGAGGAGGGCACTGGAGGAGAGGGGCACTGGAGGAGGGCACTGGAGGAGAGCGGCATTAGAGGAGGGCACTGGGGAAGACACTGGAGGAGAGGGGCACTAGAGGAGGGCACTGGAGGAGAGGGGCACTAGAGGAGGGCACTGGAGGAGAGGGGCGCTAGAGCAGGGCACTGGAGGAGAGGGGCACTAGAGGAGGGCACTGGAGGAGAGGGGCACTGGAGGAGGGCACTGGAGGAGAGGGGCATTAGAGGAGGGCACTGGGGAAGACACTGGAGGAGAGGGGCACTAGAGGAAGACAATGGAGGAGAGGGGCACTAGAGGAGGGCACTGGAGGAGAGGGGCACTAGCGGAGGGCACTGGAGGAGAGGGGCATTAGAGGAGGGCACTGGGAAAGACACTGGAGGAGAGGGGTACTAGAGGAGGGCACTGGAGGAGAGGGCACTAGAGGAGGGCACTGGAGGAGAGGGGTACTAGAGGAGGGCACTGGAGGAGAGGGGCACTAGA